>NW_019716255.1:4739743-4741806 GCF_900074925.1 Ramularia collo-cygni | reverse complement strand
TAGTCTTATCTCTAATCGAGTAATTACGGGTGTCTAATACATTGCTACATCTTTACCCTTACACTATTACTAGTAAAGTCTTTCTTTATAGACGATTCCGGCCTCTATTAGCTCTAAAGCGTTTATAGCCGTCTCTAGCTAGTTTATTTTAATTAGCTCGTTCTATATATCGGATTAGAGCCTTATAAAGTAGAATAGCTTCTTCCTTAAAGTTCCTTCCGTATCCTATACGAAGATTACGGGTATTATAGCCTTAAGTCCTTAGATATATATATAGAAGGCTAGAACGCTTTAGTCCGCCTTCTACGTTACGCCGAAGTATTTCTTTACGAGCTCCGTAGTACGTATAGCTTTCGGAGTAACCGTATCCTCTAGTACCTCTTTTAGGGTATTCTACTTTAGAATCTCTCCTATTTCGGGGCTATCTAAGTAGTTCCTTCGGTACGTCTCGATCGCTTATCGTAGATCTCGATAGGTAACGTAGCTATATACCTAGTCGGTTCTACGCGAACGGTCGTACGTATTTAGAACGTTATTCGTAGCTTTTACTATACGGAAGCGAGCTTCGTAGTTCGTAACGAACGTACGGTATACCTCTAGACTACTTAAGTCGAGGGTTAGTCCTTCTAAGGTCTTAAGTAAGATCTATAGCGGGTCTAATTTAGGCCTAACGCGCTACGGCGCGGAGGCGTTATTATCCGCGTACGTTATATCTACCCTTCTCCTCTTTCTAACGATCTCTAGTTCCTATAGGTATAGGTCGTTAACGTCTTATCTTTCTTTAATAACCTTTAATCGCTCTTTCTCTAATATAGAGCCGAGTAGCTTCTTTATTAAGTCGTAACGGTATTTCCGTATATCTTCCGATACTAGGAGGTATTCTAGGTCTAAATTAGGGTCGATCTAGGCCTCTAGGGTTATCGAGGGGGTAGCGGTCTCGCTAGCTTCGGTTAAGGATTAAGGATCGGCTATATTATAGGTGCGATTTAGGCCTATTTCCTAAGTTAGGCTAGTTAGTAGGTAGTACGTACTACGGCTATCTCCCGGTAGGGTTATAAAGTAATATACTATAAGGGAGATATAGATAGGGATAGATATATATACTAAATAGTAAGTTTACGGAGTTAGTATTACTTAGAGAGCGGAGGGCTCTTAAGGTAGGGCTCTATATAGGAGCCTTCCGGCCTAATTCGGGCTTATATAAGCTTAGCGTCTTAGCMGAGCCCTTAAGTCTACGAACCGGCGGTATAGTTTCCTAATACTACTACCTTTACGGTAGAAGAGTATACGGAAGCGCGCTTGTTCCTTAAGTACTATACGCTAGTAGACCGGCGGATTAAGTTATATCGCTAACTTACTACTTTTCGATAGGCTACTAGCGTATTTAGTTATACTAATACCGACTTAGTAAGCCTTCGTAACGACCCTCTAACCTACTAGGATTACGCTAAGATAGAGGTACTAGACCTAGTAAAGCTAGCTCTACGGCTATATTATATACTAGCTAATTCGGTTCCTTTAGAGCGTAGCTTTAGTATAATAAATTACATCTAAGATAATTACCGCTCGTCGCTTAATCCGGAGTTACTTAAGCGGTTAATCTTTATATATTTTAATACTAAGTCGCTTAAGCAACGGCCTATCCTTATTCGTAACTAATACCTCCGAAAGCGATAGCTTAAAAAGTACGAACTTAAGCGTAATAATAACCTTACTACGAAGGCGAAGCGATAGTAATAACTTAAGTACTTAATTATAGAGGATAGGAAGCTAGTAGTAGTAGAGCTAGCTCTACGCTACCTTAAATACCTTAAGGATAAGGAGGTTAAAGAACTATAGTAGTAGGTAATATTAGGTATACTAGAGGTAGATAAAGAGGTAGATAGTAAGGATAAGGATATATAACCGCTACCTCTAGCGCTAGCGATAATGCCGTAACCTATAGTAGTAATAGTAGCTTTACCGCTATAGTAGTAGTAGTAGTAGTAGTAGTAGTAGTAGTAGTAGTAGTAGTAGTAGTAGTAGTAGTAGTAGTAGTAGTAGTAGTAGTAGTAGTAGTAGTA
>NW_019716255.1:4726988-4732568 GCF_900074925.1 Ramularia collo-cygni | reverse complement strand
AGTAGTAGTAGTAGTAGTAGTAGTAGTAGTAGTAGTAGTAGTAGTAGTAGTAGTAGTAGTAGTAGTAGTAGTAGTAGTAGTAGTAGTAGTAGTAGAGTAGCTTAAGCTCTTAATATAACACCTTTAATACTAATAATACTAATATATTCCTACTAGGCTAGTTATAGTAGTCGATACTGCTAGCGTTTTAAAAGTCGTAAAATAGTAAGAGAACGTAGAGTTAGATAGACGGAGGTAATAGATATAATAGATAGTAAGATAGCAAAGGTAACGGATATAATAGATATAATTAGATAGCTAGTTCTAAAGAAGAGCATTCCTTAGAATAGCTGCGAATATCTCTTACTTACGTAAACGACTCGTACGGTTCTTAACTCTTCGAATAAAGGATAGTTAAGCAAATAGCTAGTAGCTAATTAGAGGCCTAAGAACTCCTCTAATAAAAGCTAACAAAGCGAGCCTTTACTTAGGCCTCGAAAAGCACGCTAGTAGGTAATATTAATTTGCTATATTAGCTTTGCGAAAGCTAATACAGCTAATTAGTAAATGTTTACGTCACTTACTACCCCTAGTCCCAGGATGCAACATTATTCTTTATAGCGACGAAGATGTTACATTTTACGGCGATAGGACTATGCCGCTTTTAATTAGTTATATAATGTTTAAGGGCTTATTTTAAACATGAACGCAGTTATTAACAGATGTTGCGGAAGTATAGGCGATAACATATTATACGGTATATAGCATCTTTAGGCGGTATAGATGTGTGTTCGAATAATGCGTAGTTAAAATGACCTAGAAGTGGCTTTATGAATGCTCGGGAAGCACATAAAGACCACTTAAAGATCACTTAAGAATCACTTAAAATTAGGTTAAACGCCAGCTCTCCTTCTGCTTAATTGCGAGAGTCTAATATCTTATCGAATAATTCCTTCTTTATAGTATTATCGAGTACATTATCTTTAACTGTTATAGGTAGGTCGGCAAAAATCAATTCACCGGGCCTTATACGGTGGACTTTTAGCGACTTCCCTATAACAACGCGATCTAATATAGCTTAACGCTACTAAGTGGAGTAATTTCACACCTCGCTTATTAATTCAATTGCCCGTACAATTATATGTAATAAACGTCGTTATTTGCTTGTGTATGTGTAATATTACCGTCCCGTTATTACTTAGTTACCGGTCCTAACATATAACGGGTTTCGGTTACCTATATCTTACTTTAATACCGCTATTATGCACATGCTTCTACTAGTAACTTATTATACGCGTAAGAGTAATATTTATGTGCTATAAGACTCTTCCCTCTACCCTTCTACCGTCTCCCCTAGTCCTCCTAACAACTACTATATTTAACACTCTAATTAGCATTCTTACTACCTATCCTCCCCTCTTTACTCTATTCTACCTCTCCGTATAATAACCGAGAAGGAAGTTCGCCGCTTCGGTATAGGCGACGTCGACCTATTAGATATATACTACTCGTCGGACGATAATAGTAATCTATGCCTTATAGTTAACGACGGCAATATAAGTGAAGATAATCGCCTTACCTAGACGAGACTAACTAGTATAATCTAGCTTAAGACTAGTAGCCTCTATATTACTAAGGAACAGGCGGAGATAATCGATACGAAGAGTAGCTACGCCCCGAAAATTAAGAAGACCTAGGACCTAGCGAAGTAGATAATGCTTAGAGACCGTAAGAACACTATAGACTCGATAATTATCTAGAGCCGGTTAGTATAATTACTTCTAATTAAGATCCGAGTATCCTTACTAATAGATTCGTAGCGGTAATATTATTAACTAGAAATACACCGCCTGCTAAGGCCGGCTAATCCTAAATAAGAACGAGCGAAAAGAGGGTAGAGGCCCTTAGAAGGTACTCTTTCTCCGCCTTCCTCCTATATAAAGATGTTTAAAGCTAATAATAGTAGGAATGTATAAAATAGGAGTATATAATAGAGGGTACCTATAGAAATTGCATCTAGAATAGTAAGAAGAACTTATACTCCGTAAACACCTTAAACGACCGCATCCTTAAGTATAAATAGAGCGAGAATACTAGTAATAACCCTAATATAGTAGGTAATGCGGCAGATCCTTAGTATAAGGGTATAAGATTCCCCCGTAAGGCAAGTGCGAAGGAGGCGAGCCGTAGTAAGGGAAAAGGCAAATAGTAGAGGCTATCTCCTCCTCTAGGTAGTATAATAGTACTAAAGTAGTTTTAGAAGTAGGTATAAAGCTAGCTCTAGAGCTTATTATTTCTTTCTCTCTCCCCTTTTCCTTTTATAAGATATTCTATTTCCTTTATAGAACTAAATTAATAATCGGAGTGTATACCCTTTCTCTAGTACTATTATACGGCTACTATTTATAGAGAGAAGGGTTTTATCTCGGTAGAATGCAAATGTCCCTTTTTCTATACTTTATATTTACTTTGCTTATTTTCGAAAATAAGACTATATCGCTATTCCGCCTCTCGTATTCCTCGAGTATGCTATTATTCCCTTTTACTATTATACGTATACTCCGTAAGGAGAAAGCACAAGATATTTATAAAATAGCTAAGTCCCCGTTTTATTTACTTTATATRTTCTCTCCTAAGTAATAAYACCTGCCGGGGAGCGAGTACGTGTATTACGTATTACTTACTTCCGACCGGTATAAGTAGCATTAGGTGCTATTATGCATATACTAGATAGAGCTTTATAGCAGTAACTACAAAATAGCACTCTCTTTTAAATTCCTTTTCCTTATACCTTTACTAATATTCTACGGTATTAAACATAGCAATTAACATCCTTTTACTATATTAACACCTCTTCCCTCCTCTACCCCTCCCCGTATAAAGCGCGACTACTACGATAGCGACTACACCGTTCCGGCTATAGTTGCTTAACCTTAGTATCGATAAAGTAGGAAGGCGTAGAGTCGACTACCGTAGAACTATAGTAAGAGTTAAAACGCTAGATAATATCTTTAGGACATTTAGGCTAATTAGTACAAAACAGCTCCGAGATGCTAGCCTTCTCTTCACCCTACTCCTCTAAGACAAGATAGACGATAAGGCTAGCTACCGGTTTTCGATAAGGGATCCTACGTAGGACCTAGCTAAGCGTATTAAGTATCGTTAGTTATATAYAACCTCTCTRCTTATCTAGAGCCGGTTAGTAYAATTATTTCTAGTTAAGGTCTAAGCATCCTTACTAAYAGATTCGTAGCGGTAGCGTTATAGGTRCTAGCGYACACCCTACTACTAGCGGGCTATRTACCCGGTRCCTAGCGGGTAAGRGCCCGTTCTAGGTACGAGACCTCTATWATTCTCCCGTAYAAAGATRCTATATACTAATAGAGGYAGYACTATATAATCTAGCGCAATYACTTCTAYAATTRTTRCGGAAATTRCAAGTTTTAAGATTAGGCGACCGAATGTAGTTATAAYATCTAGAAYRAGCATTTAGACTCGTCGATAGAGGAGGAGGTAGAGAAGCTACTAAGTATAATCCTTAGCAAGACTAGAACGAGAAGTATATCGGCGCTAGCGCGTGCGGCTAGGATAGTAGAGTATTATATTAAGCCCGAGGTAGAGCCTAAGAAGAGGGTACGGAAGAGTACTAGAGGAGGTAGAAAGTAGAGACTACCTTCTTCGGCGGGCTATATAATAGTATCTTAGTAGCGGTTAGGGTTTATAGAGCGTAATTCGAGAGAAATATAATTTTAATTTAGCTCCTTATTCCTCCTTCTAAGATCGGCATTTTCTAATTATTAATCTAAAATATATATCTAGGTGTCCTTACTTTCTCTCTACGTATCTCTGCCGTACAATTAGTAGAGAGAGTTATCGTACTTAAGACGTTTATAATATAGCTAATCCTTAATATTAAAAACCTCCTTCCTAAATAGGTAATATTTTAAAATATTTTAAGGATTAGCTCTACGGATCCTAAAAGTATAAAGCCTTTCCCTATATCTATTATACATATATTTCCCGTAGGGGAATAATTACCTTACTATTATTACTTCGTAACCGAATACTAACGATAATCGTATATATCTAGGTTATCCGCCGAATACGCGGTAATAACAGGACCCGGGGAGCGTAGAGTACACCTAATAAGTAATTTATATAACTTTATACGCGTGCGGGTAATGCCTATAAGGAGTATAAGACTACTACTTATATTTCTTCTTTATCTTTAAACACGATCTACCTTACTTTAATATCTAATATATTCTTTAACACTCCTATACCTTACTATACCCTCTAACCTCCTCCCTATTTCCTAGTATAAAGCGGAATTACTACTAAATAGCTCCCTATATGCCTAAATCTGTCGACGCTAGCCTAGCTAGCCTAGAGCTATAGCGCTAGATCGACGTTCGTAGCGATAAGGTAAGAGGTAAAAGGTTAGATAATAGCACTTAGGACTGCGAGACTAACTAGTATAAACTAGCTCTAAGTAGCCGGCTTCTAGTTCGACCTTATAGCTAGCGAGCTAATAGATAAGGCTAAAGGCTCCCTCTTCCTCTACCGTACCCCCGACTTCCCCCCGATAAAGTTCGACTAGACTATAACAGCTGCTCTCCTTATCTAGAGCCGGTTAGTATAATAGCTCCTAGAATTAATACCGGCAGCTAATAGCACTATAGCGGAGTTAACTAGTATAACAATCGGACGAGGGGTGGAAATAACGAGCGATACGGCTTATATATCTAGTAGAAGGGCCCGTTTAAGGTATGTCTTGTTACGAGCAGCCCGTATAATAGTAGTAGAGGCTAATAATAGTAGGAGTGCGTAGTCGCGAAGGGCAGTAAGAACGATACCTATAGAAATTACGTGTATCGGAATGTCTTTAGTAAGGGTAATAAGTACACCCTAGATCGGATAAACAGGTCTTAAATAAGTGCTGCGACCTTCTCTCTTTACTTTATACGGGGGGTTTAATGCGAGCGATAGTGCGTTAAATAAGTTTAAATGTGTAGTAGATTTTTGTTTTTAGTTTTCTTAACTTTTAGAACCTCTAAATATCTTTAAATTATATCTAAATCCTTCTTTACGACCTTTTTATATATAAATATCCCTTCGCTCTATATAATTGTGCTACTATTATTTGCTATAGTCGAACATGCCGTAGTCTACTATCCTACTATCGAGAAGACGCTACCCTAACCCTAACCCGGTCCTATTTTTGCCGAGGTTTCTGCTATTACGCTACTTGCTTATTACCTTCTATATCTTCCCCCTTCTATTCTACCTATTATACGGCTAGCGCTATTATTATATATAACTATAGGACGTCTACCTAACATTTTAGCGGAGCTCCGACCTAAGGTTATTAAGCTATAGAACGATACTACAAGTATTACGGAGATATAGGCATACCTCGAGACGTAAAACGTCGTCGCCTCCGAACGTACGATCCGTATAATCGTATCGCTTAATAGTAGGAATCGCCGCTAGTCCCTAATCGCCGACCTTCGTAACGACCTCTCCCTCTATATCCGGATCGCCGACCTCTTTTACCTCTAAGCGTTACTAGATCCGTTTATTATAGACGAATTAAAGAAG
>NW_019716255.1:4721837-4725490 GCF_900074925.1 Ramularia collo-cygni | reverse complement strand
AACTCCGAGGCTATTATATAGACGTTCCTTAATTAGTGCGATAACGATTATAAACGTAAAGTACTTAAGGAGGCACTAGATAGGGTTRTAGATCCGATCTTAGAAAAGGAGGAGGACGGGACTAGCTCTAATAGCGAGGACAACTACTAGTTAGATAAGGAGGAGAATCTATAGTACGTATAATAGCATACAAGCATTCCCTATATTATCCGAGGTTACTATCTTGCTTATATGCGCTAGTATAAACGTTCGGAGTCGCCCCTTATACGCTATATTAGTGCTAAAGGTATAATCTCTATAGTAACCGTATAACAATCGTACGATCGCACCGTATAATTCGAACCTTTATATACTACCGCGGTGTATAAAGCTATAAACGGGACCCTACTATCTCTACCCTCCCTCTGTTCTTCGGTCTACGACTCGGCTACTACTACTATTATAGCTCCTATACGATCGCGATACCGTCTACGAACCCCGAAGCGCTTTATACGGAGGAACGATAGGCAATAAGAAGCAATAGAAGAAGCTATAGCCTCGAATATATATAGAGCGTAATAATTTTAATTACGGCAAAACCCTACGTAACGATATTAAGTGCCCTTTCTATAAGCTCTATAATCTAACGCCGCTAGTTATAAGCAGCTCTAAGGGCKTTATATAGCGGGCTACGYAGCTACTAGYACGCTAGCCTCGCCTTAAYRGCGCCGGAATCCCTCCTAGAGTTACCCCTATAGAGATTGCCTCTAATATARAAAYATCCGACGATAAGCTAGTTAGAAYAGGCTAGAACTACGGCGATAAYAATTACCTAAAYAATACTAGTCTAAATAATAGGCGCTCGATAAATAAGCGCTAGCGGAAGATCGATACCGACTATATACGGAACCTACTAAAGACGGAGTACGACGCCGGTAACCTCCTAATTAGCCTTCGGCCTAAGGAACTAGCGGGAACGGCATCCGGCTCCTTTATATAGGTAAGGATAACTATTACTATTATTATTGCTAGGTACACGATATTACCTAAGGACCCCGATAGGATACCGAAGTTTTAAAATAAGAAGAAGGGTATATATGTAGTTAGTTTGTTACTAGCGACTTCGTCGTTCTAGATACCGGTATATAATCGCTAACTTTAATAGGGCAACCTTAAACTGTCTTAGTACCTAATTAGAAGTTCGATTATATAGCTGCTATAATGTAACTATTTAAGTATTTACTAGGTATAAAGTTAGAGATCGATTACCCTAATAACACCCTTATATACATAACTAAGTAGTATAATAACCGTAATAGGCCTACTAAACTAGTATTTAAGGAATACGAAGGCTCGAGGCTCGCTCGTATCTTCCCGTAAGGAATAAAGAAGACGTATAGGGTGTTCTTAGTCTTTAAGCGGCCTAGCTAACACGATGTAGATAATTCCCTATTATATATAGCCGTAGCGGAAGAGAAGCTCGTTAAGGCTATAGCTAGGCTTTATAAAAAAGCTATCGCTAGTAATAATAAGAAGAAAAAGAAGAAAGCCCGATCGGAGAAGCCGAAGGTAGAGAAACCTATACGTATTACCTATATAATATGCATCTAGTTGCTATACTAATTCCTAATAGGCCTCCGACGACAACCTAAATAATATCGATATTACCGCAACTACGGACGATAGCGACGAAAGCGACGCCTATCTTTTAGCGAACGTTATAGTTTATATACCCTTTCCTCCGTATAATAGTGCACCTACTAACGTACGTATAGGTTAAGCCCGAACTAGTAGTTAAGGAAGAACTAGTAGTTAAGGTAGAACCTACCGACGACCGCTAGAAGAAGGAGTTATTCCTTTAGAGACTAGAGCGATCTCGTATAGAGGTAAGTAGCTATAATACTACCCTTTCTGCCGTATAATAGATAATAATAATATATAGCCTTTCTCGGTCCTAGCTAAGTAGGGCGGAGGTTCTTCGCGGACCCCCCCCCCTCCCTAAGGGGTTAGTTATAAGCGTAGCTATTCTTAGATTTCCCTTACTTCCGAGCCTAGTAGTACGCTACTAGCGGATCGTACGCGTAATCGATTAAAGCGCCGTTAAGAGTAGGGTATACGTTAACTATAAATAGCGTTACTATCTAGAATTGTTAGCTAGAGTTTATATAACACTTTTATCCGGTCCTTTAACGGACTTCCCTCTTAGTTAGTATGCAATATAGCTTTCGAATTATACTAGCGTTTGCGATTTACGATATACTTATATCGCACCTTTGCCTTTTATCGTGTAGATTAAGCTATAGCTCTTAGAGGAACATACTACTATATAACATATACTAGTTTACGATATCTCTATACCTTAGCTTACGCCTTCTTCTCTCTGCGCTTTATATAGGTAAATAGAAAAGAGATAAGCAATAGGTATAAGGCAACGCCTTTAGATAAAATTATAAGAGTATCGATATACTAACGGTAACTAGAACAAATCTTTACGATACTATTATATTGTTAGGTTCGTGTAAGATACGTAGGCTAATACGAAAACGTGCGACTTTAATATAAGACGACTCGAATTAATACAGAGCTAGCTAGGAGGCGTATAGCCTTTCCTCTATCTACTATAATTCCTTCCGCGCGTATCCGGTTTAGCCTAGGACAGGCGTGTAAAAGGTGGGGTTAGGGAGAATGGTCTAACCCATTCTAGACCATTTAGTAATGCTATGAGGCGGTAGGCCTTATACAGCCCCCCTCCCCCCTATGCGCCTAACTACAGGCGCGAAAAGGTAGGGTATAGAGAGTAGAGGAAAAGAGGGGTCCGGGGTGTTGCACGGAAATTCCTATAAAAGAAAACTTTTTAGCAGATTTAAGACTTCATCTTTTTATTAACCTCCTTCCGGTATGTTTTCCTCCAGAATTTTAGCAGGTGGCTTCTAGCTTATTCTAGCGCTATCTGGCGCTAGCTTGCTCTATGCGGTGTCCTTTAGAGACCTTTTAGCTAACTTTGTCGCAGACTGTCCCCTATTATGTCCGCTGCCGACGTCGTGCGCTAGAACTACATCCGCCTAGTTAAGAATAGCCCCTATAACGGCAATCCGTGCTAGCGTTGCCTCTCCGACCTTAAGTCTAGCTTAGATCTCACTATAATCTGCTAGGTCGCCGCATCCAAACCTAGTAAGGGTATTACTCCTAAGTGTAGCGCCTACCTTAGCAATAAGAACGCCGACTATCTCTAGGTAGGTCCTTCTAGCGTTGTTCTAGCGTAGTCTGTCGCTAACCGGTCTAGCTCCCCCTCGATAAGAAGGATAAATGGACCGCACTATAGTCCGAGATTACCGCTCTATACGGTAATCGTACCTCCGTACCCGATCGGAATGCGGTTAAGGACCTCCGGTTTAGAATTGTCGTGTTTATAGGTAAGATTAAGCTATACGTCCTATTCTGGCGTCTTCTGTCGCGTTCTAGCTAACATTAGACTATAGGGCTACTAGTAGTTCCGTACGGGGTAAGGATAGTCTCTCTTGCTACCCGGGTACGTCTATTTAGGAGGAGACGAACCTAAAGGTAATACGTCGGGACCGTTCGGCCGTAGCTGTGTTAGCCAAGCACGTAAGTACGTATTCTAGCGCATTCTAACACCTTCTAACTCGTTCTATAGGCCTCCGGTGCCCCCTCGA
>NW_019716255.1:4527481-4721217 GCF_900074925.1 Ramularia collo-cygni | reverse complement strand
ACTCCCGAATATATATAGCCTCTTCCTTAGCTTACCTCCCCCTCCGGCGGCGTCGCCTTAGCTCTAGTTGTCCTATCCTCCTTCGGTAGGCTCGTATTRCGGCGTCGCTAATGTTTAGCGCCGGTTCCTATAAGTCTTCTTCGTCTRAATATCCCTTCTACGATACTAGGTACTYCCTATTACCTAGGTCGTCYACCCGTTCGGCCTTAATGCCCTCGACCTTATATTCTTCTCCCTATCCGGCATCGAATCGTTRYATCTCGGCCTGTTCTCTRCTAGAATAGTCYGGAATAAACGGTTCTAATAGCGAAACGTRGAAAGTCGGGTRGATCTATAGCTTRTCTAGYAGTRCGAGGGTATACGATAYACGGTTGTTCTTCGCCGTRATCTCGTATAGGCTAATRTACTTRTRGTCTAACTTCGGTAACGTCCGTAGTAACCGAATGTTCCTYRTRTTAAGGTATACCTTGTCGCCTACGTTAAATRTAATRTTAGAGCGCTTTTCGTTAGCCYATTTTGCCTACTRCTTTCTTATTCGGGAYAGTCTAGCTCGYAACTRCTTCTAAGTAGCGATAAGACGGTCCGCTAGCTCTACCGCCTTCGGCGCTTCGCCCTCTTTCTAGCGCATTCTAGGCTAGCTTGCTCTTCGCGGGTCTCGTAGTTAGTTCGCCTAAAACGGCGAGCACCCGATAGTAGCGTGCTTGCTGTTATTATAAGCGAACTCCGCGGTCGAYAGCAGACCGGCCTAGTTGTCTTRTTTATAGTTRTAGAAGGTCCGAAGGTATTACTCTAGCGTCTAGTTCTRCCGCTCTATCTACCCGTCGGTCTATAGRTAGAAGGCTRTRCTTAGCTRTCGCCTTACTCCTAGCTAGTAGYAGAAAGTGCTCTAGAACTTARAAGTRAGGATAGGTCCCCGGTCCGAAGTAAGGCTRTTTAGTACTCCGTRTAGTCGGACTACTTCCCTTATTATTAGCTCCGCTAGGTCGGCGGTATCGATCGTCTTCCGGTAGGGGACGTAGTAGGACATCTTAGTAAAACGATCGACTACTACGAGTATTAAGTTATAGACCTAACCTAAGAGGCGGCTTAGCGGGAGGTCTGTAATAAAATCGAGCGTTAAGTCCTCCTATAGCCTATATAAGGGTTATTCGGAATAGAGTAGGCCGTAGGGAAGATGCCGCCTCGGCTTCGCCCGGGCGTATGCTTAGTAGGAACGCACATACTCCTTTACGTACTAGCGTATTCTAGGCCACCAAAACCTACGATTCACTAGCTCCATCGTCCGCGTAAAACTAAAGTGTCCGCTTAGGGGGTCGTCGTAGTAATTATATAACACCTATAACCGTACTAGTCCCTTAGGTACGTATAGCTTGCTAGCCTAGTAGGCTAAACCTTCTTCCGTCGTCTAGCGGCTGCTCTAGTCCTTACGGCCTAGGTTATTCTATCCCTTTCTGACCTTTTCCTAGGTCGGATCCTCCTTTAGGGCTCGTATAACGGCCTCCCGTATGCTCGGTTAGTCGGAGGTACTTCCGACGTAGCTTACTAGACCGTCCCTCTCCACCGCCGGAGTAAACGCCCTCCTAAACACCTCTATACCTAGAGATGCTTCCTCCTTAGTAGCCTATCGGCTAGAGTGTTCTTTACTTACGTAGTTAGGCCTACGACTAAGTATATCCGCTGCTACGTTAGCCCGCCCTAGCCGGTACGTAGTGCGGAAGTTAATCGTAGATAGCTACTCCGCCTAGCGTACCTACCTACGCGATAACTTCTTCGTAGTTATAAGCGTCTAGAGGTTTGCGTGGTCTATTAGGAGCTCTACCTAGTAGCGAGATCCCTCTAGGTAGTGTCGAAAATGTTTAAAAGTCTCCACGATTGCTAGTAGTTCGCTATCCTCGGTCGTGTAATTTCGTTCTACTATAATTATCTTCCGTAAGTAGAAAGCTACCGGAAACCACTACGCCTTACCGCTATAATCGCATAGTTGGGACAGGATGCCTAAGATAGCCTCTCTAGAGGCGTCGGTCTCTACCCTACTAGGTAGTTCTAGATTAAAGTAGCGAAGGATAGGTGCCTCCGTAAACCCCTTCTTAATTTTGTCGAATGCCTCTAGGGCTTCTTTRTCGAGCTCTAAGGCGGCTCGTTCCTCCTTACGCCGGTTTAGTCYACGCTTCCCCTCGGTRTATCTGTTTAGGGCTATCGCTAGGCGTAAGAAGCCCTTTACGAACCTCCGGTAGTAGTTCGCGAAGCTAATAAAGACCCGGATGTCTCGAATCGACTTCGGTGTCGGCTACTCCTAGACCGCCCTAACCCTTTCTAGATCGACCTTAAGGCCTTCTCGGGTAATAATGTATCCTAGATACTCGACCTAGTCCTTATAGAACTCGCACTTCCCTAGATTAGCGTAGAGCTTGTGCTCCCTTAGCCTCTCTAACACCTAGCGGACGTAGTCTTCGTGCTCCTCTAACGTCTTAGAGTAGATTAGGATGTTATCTAGGTACACGACGTAGAAAACGTCTACTAGCCCCGCTAGGGCCTTGTTAATAACGCTCTAGAACACCGCTAGTGCATTATATAACCTAAACGGCATTACCGTATACTCGAAATGCCTATATCTAGTCCGGAACGCCGTCTTCTACTCGTCTCCCTCGCGGATGCGCACCCGGTAATATACGTGGCGTAGGTCGATCTTAGTAAAGTACTTAGCCCCCGCTAACTAGTCTAGCGACTCCACGATTAAAGGTAGTGCGCCCCGGTTCTTTATAGTAACGGCGTTTAGGCCTCGGTAGTTAACGCACATCCTAAGTATGCTATCCTTCTTCCTCGTAAAGAGGATAGGAGCCCCTACTAGGGAGCTAGACTATCGGATAAACCCTRTGCCTAACATCTCTAGTAGTTAGGTCYGTGCTGCCTCTATCTCTRCTTCTAAGAGGGCATAGATCGGACTAAATAGCACCTCCGCCCTATCTACTAGATCGATCTTTATGTCGTCCGGTCTATAAGGCGGCAGCTCGTTCGCTAGCTTCTTAGAGAAGACGTCCGCGAACTCCTAGTAGGCTACCGGTATCTCGACTAGTTCCTCCGTAGCCTAGTCTAGCCCCTACTAGTCCGGATCCCCTTCGACCTCTAGGGAACGGACCGAYATTACGTAGAGGTCCGCTTTAACGCCCYCTAGGYACTCTYRGTAGAATCTCTCCRGCCCGGTRAATTTTATAGCTTGCCTCTTTATCGGCTTAGCTCTYTAGGTAACTCTCTTCGCGCTAAARTCYAYACTCGRGTTATACTTCTCGAGCTAGGGCATGCCTAAAACGACCTAATACCCGTAGAGTCGCCCGACCCTAAATGTAGTTACGYACCCTTACGTCCTTCCTAGGGAGTCGGTAACCTAGTAGGGCTGTCTCGAGTCCCCTTATATATATAGGCGTTAGCTATTAAGCGCTATATACCGGGTAGGGTCGGTCGACTCTTCTATAGTCTAGCCTAGCTCCTTTGCTAGCACTAAATCGCAAAAGTTGCCGCTCGATCCGTAGTCGATTAGTGCCTAGATCGTCCTAGTTCTATCTAGACTAGAGAACGTAAGCTCTATAGCGATAAGGCGTGTAAGCTAGGACGACTTCCTCCGTCCTAGCTCCGCCTCCTTCCGCTGCTTCTTATCGTAAAATACGTAGTCTACTACCCTTATAGCGGTTAGGAGGAGGCCTTCTCTTTTTCTGTCTCCTTCTATAGGGAGGGGTTAGGGCAGTTACGCTTTAAGTGTCCTATCTTATAGCAGCCGTAGCACTCCTTGTCTAAGTAACTACCGGCTGACCCTTTCTAGCCCTCGCTAGTCTCGCTTATACGAGTCCGTTTATTCCCGGACGAGTCTAGGGGTAGGGAGCCTCTTCCGCGCTTGCGGCCTATTCGGCTCTCCCTTTAGTCCCTCGTTCGCTCTTTCGCTTTATCCTTCGATTGCTCGATTAGCCGAAAGGATTTGTTCGCCCTCTCCTCTACCTCCTTAAGGGTAAGCGGCTTATCGGAGTAGAGGGAGAGTCGGTACCGTAGGCTAGACGATAAGGCAGACGTAAAGCCTAGTATCTTCTAGTCCTCGCGCTTCTCTCCTACCTCTAACTAGAGCACCTTTATCTCTTCGAGGAGCTCGGTAGGGGTACGGGACCCTTAAGTAACCTTCTTAAGCTAGTTATAGGCCTTCTGGCGCCGTTCTACCTTAGAACCTATTAAGTCGAGCATAACTTTCTTTATTATGCTCTACGTTAGTTCCTCTCCGTTAGGCAGCTAGGTTATATAGCGATCCTAGTAGTCTTGCTAGAGCTTAGCTATGTAGTCTGCGGTATAGTCTACTATCCGGTCTTTACGACCGTTAAAGCCATTATACCTACGGAAATTCCGCTCTAGTTAGCGGGTCTAATCGTCGTAGTTAGCCCTAGTCTTCCCTTCGAAGACAACTAGTTCCTTTACCTTCGGTAGGGAGGCTTTCTTAACCGTAGCAGCCCCTTCGCCGGGGTCGCCGCGACCCCGCTAGGCATCTGCTAGGTTAATCTAGTCTATTTCTAAACCGATCTAGCGGATCTGCCGCTRTACTTCTATATACTCGGCCTTAGATCTCGCCTAACRAGTACGTCGCTCTAGAGCGAGGATCTCCTCGTCGGTTAGGGTAGTCTCCCCGTCTCCCTAAGTCGTRTTATCGCTACGATTAGGTTCTAGGTTAACTCCTCCCCCGCTAGTTRTTAACTAGTCGCCTAGAGYAGGGCCTTAGGCTCCTATAGCCGYATTRCTACCGGAGCCGCCCTCTCTAGYATCGTTRCCGCCTTCGAGGGGYAGAATAGGCGCTCCTACGCTAGTCCCGTCTAGATCGAYATCCGAAACGCCCGTRCTAACCGGGGTRGATCYACCGTTATTACGTAGTAGTAAGCYACCTCTAGTTCTACGGGTRTTAACYATTTTCGTATCGTTRTACGGTAGTTGTTAGGATTRATTCGTRTGTTAGGTTCGTGTAAGATACGTAGGCTAATACGAAAACGTGCGACTTTAATATAAGACGACTCGAATTAATACAGAGCTAGCTAGGAGGCGTATAGCCTTTCCTCTATCTACTATAATTCCTTCCGCGCGTATCCGGTTNGAATTAATACAGAGCTAGCTAGGAGGCGTATAGCCTTTCCTCTATCTACTATAATTCCTTCCGCGCGTATCCGGTTTAGCCTAGGACAGGCGTGTGAAAGGTGGGGTTAGGGAGAATGGTCTAACCTATTCTAGACTATTTAGTAATGCTATAAGGCGGTGGGCCTTATATATATAGCCTAGCACTCTTGCTATATCGAAACCTTATATATAATACGATATAATAGCGTAGGAAACGCTGCAATACTCTAACTCCGGCGCCGAGGTAAAGCTAAGAGTAGTAGTGCATTCTAAAAAGCTATTTATAGGTTGTTGCAGGGAAGTCGCTAAAAGACCACCGTAGCCTWGCTCCATTCGTGCGTCGCGCAGAAAGGCAGGCATTCCATTTGAATACACACCACCCCAAAGTTCCATGCAACAAATGCACTTCTCACCGAGTGCACATCTTCCCCAACTTGCGTAGTCCCTGAATTCATCATCTAGATCTCAATTCACCACTGTACGCATCCCAAAACTCTCTACAACAAACATGCATCTCCATTCCCTCGACCCACCACTCCCCAAAACAATCCTGAACATCCACATCAACACCCTTGACCCTCTCCTCTCTTCTCAAACCACACAATGCACAAGCTCGATTGCCTTTCAATCCACCTTCATYCACTGCCAGCACTTTGACAACCATCGTTTCCGCCATTTCAGGCACATGCAACCCCTTCCCGCGAACTTTCCCAACAACAGCCTTCCAACCTCTTACACATTCCGCTACTTCCCTCTCCTCCCTCGCCATCTCTGCGCGATCCACGCCTGTGAGTTTCATGCCTTTTCCGGCGGCACTGCCAATACGCATGCTAGACGCGAGGATAGTGTCCCGTTTCCAGCGGGATTTTCGCCCGGCGAGTATATGCGACAGGGCATGAATGTGATTGATCGAGATTTGAGGATTGTCGGAAATTTGAGAGAAAATCTTAGGAGAGAGGGAAAGAAGAACGGAGGGTGGGGGAATTGTCGTTGGAGGTACAAGAGATTGATCTGGAGACTTTCCACCATTCGATACGGGTACTGTCGTAGTAGGTGCGGGAAATATTGGTTCGGGAGTCTCGAAATCGTCCCAAGCATCATTATCTGCGGCTGTTGAAGAGTTGATGAGTTGAGAGGGCCGGGAATCTTTCGGCAAGCCCAAAACGGAAGCTGCACGCCGCTGTCGAGGACTCGTCAGACCGTCAAGACCGGCATCGCTGCTGAAAGGATCGTTGAGGCCAAGAAGGTCTATTTGTGGCATTTTGGGTTTAGCTGGTTTGGTAGGAGGCTGCACCACAGCTTCTGTAAAGTCTCCAAACTCATCATCATCGTCATCTTTCTCCTCCTCTGAAACATTCTCAACGTCAAAGAGAATGGAAGAATCTCTGGCAGGTGCATATCCAGATTTCTTCCGCAGCTTGTTCGGCTTTCGAGCTGGAGGTACAGCTTTTGCAGCTGCTTGCACCTTCGGTTTGGGAGCAAAGGGTAGTTTCGTTGTCGAAGCAGACCCGCCCGATTCTCGCGCCGTTTGCTCTGCTATGATGCGTTTGGAGTAAGCCATGGCGGCTTCGGGGTTGGTCGCCAAATCATTCAGCTCGTCCGCTCCGGCATCATACTCATCATCTCCCCCTGAAAACAAAAAGTCCATGTGCTCGGCGAATGGATGTTTTCCAATCTTGGATTCTTTCGACGGCGCTGACGGTCCCGCTCCCTTTGGAGCCTTTGGAGGGAAATCTGCCGGTGGTTTAGGACTCTGATCAATTGGGATATTCTGTTCAGGCGGTCGCGTGGCAGATGCATCTTCGAAATCTCCAAAGTCGTCATCCTCGTCCTCTTCCACTACCTGCCAAGCATTGCTGCTGCCTTTCTCTTGTGACTCAACATGCTGATGATTTGCTGCAGGCGATTCTCCAAACGCCTCGAACAGATCGCTTGACATGATGTAACATCAGAGGACAAATGTTCACGTGCAAGAACGTGGTCGTCAAGAAGTGGGTCTCGGATCTCGGCAGAGCTAGCGCGTGCGGCAGTCGCGACCCAGGAGACGCGACTTCCTTAGTTCTGTGTTGTACCTCGCCAAATTCAGGTCCACTCCAACTTATTACATGTTCTGTCCAACAACATCACCAGCACGCGAGTTTCTGCATTTTACGGCGTTTTGAAGGTTTTTGATTACCGCACAGGCGCTTCCCCCACTCTGCATTGCAACTTTGACCAGTTGATCACGCTCACGGTTGAGAAAACATCATCATCACACCACCATTACTGGCCACCAACATCTCGAGCATTGCAAGCGCCTCAATTGGATGACCACGCCCAGATCCTCCCTTCTGATTGGGAATCCACACTTGAACACCACAAGATAGACACCGTCAGCATCGTGTGGCAAGAACAGCTCCCCTCCACCACTTGCTGGGCCTCAAAGGCCTGGCCTATTTGTGGTCATGGCGGAGTTGGTGCAGCAAATCGAGTTAGCATCCCCAAAGCATACCCCGCATGCTACCCCTCTGCTAACTTACTGCTCGCCAGAGACCTCGTTGCACTCGACGAAGCTCTGCATTGGTTCTGCCCAAGATCCACCCCAACCGACCAGCATCCCTACTTTGACGAGGATTTAAGAGGCAAGAATCTCGACGAGTCCGAGCAGGAGAAAGAAGAGCGAGGAGTCAAGATACTCGCTTCGAGAACGCGGCGGGACAAAGTCTTGACATGCCTGCAAATTCTGGCCTTTGACGGCGAAGATGCGAGGCCATATCAGGACAAATTCAAGCGCGGGCTGGTCATGCAGCTCACACGCTGCGATGTCTGCGTGCGGGAATACCATCGATCTCGCCCGAGACTCCGCGCGCGGCTGGAAGCGGAATTCGAAGACGAAGAGGTGACCGGCTTTATGAACACCTTTGATGCCATGAATAAGACGCGGATCGTGACCGGCCTGAACAGCATGTCGGAACTCCTCGCCGCACTTCCACCGGCCGAGCGTAGAATCGACGCTGCTGGAGATGTTKCCATGTACGCCATGTTCGAAGCGCTCCACTGCGTGCCCTTCCTGCGCGACGAAGACACCCTGTCTCAATCATTTGACAAGCCTTTCCGCTTAGCCCAGTCGGTGAAGAAGTTCACACTCGGCAACTACGCGCCCGGTGCAGTGGCCTTTCTATACTCGAAGCATGCCGAGCGTGTTGCTTGGGCTGAGCGCAATTGCAACAGGGTCAAATTCCCCATGTGTGCCAATGAATTCGAGTACAGCGTCCGCCCATTCCTGGAACCTGCCATGAATCGAGTCAATGTCATTACCTTGGAGCTGGAATTTCTGCCCGTCTTTTGGCGTGGCACGCGGCTGATCGTCTCCAAAATGACCCAGCCTCTGTTCACAGACAACCTCCGAAGCATGGACGGGAACTTGCTCACACTATCCCTCGAGCATTTTCAAGTCGATGCGGCCCACTTCTCTCCCCTAATCGCAACATACGTCATGTTGCTCGACCTGAGCGCAACCGACTTTTGGGCAGCCATGGGCTCCATCTCGCCCCAGATTGTGGTGGAAAACATTTGCAGGGCTCCAAGGCTCGATCAAATGCTCACAACTCAGCCTGCASAGCGCGAAACTGCCCCGGCAAAGGAGATTGAAGACGCCTTGGCTTGGGTCGATGGCTTCGTGAGGAGCATTGCCCCTGGGAACCTCGTACCACCCATGCGCACACTGCTGGATCAACTACTCCACCGTTTTCAAGAAGAACGTTACACACATTTCGCAAGCAGCATCACCTGGAAGAAGGGGCTCACCTCCTTACTCGAGGCHATCATGCGGCTAGATCAGTCGGTTGATGGAGGGCCAGTGTATGTCCACATTATCGAGGCCGTGGCCAAGGATCACATCGCTGCTATCCTGCAAGAGCTGGACGGCATTGAGTCCATTTCAGAGATGCAGATCAGTTCAACACAGCACCTAGATCTTGAAGTTGTCAAGAGCGTCATCGCCTTGGATGTGAAGAGTCTCGCCCGTGACCGGCAATTTATCCTGGGGAATGGAGAGCTGGATCACGAACTGGGCGTTGCAAACCTGAACTTATGGAAGTTGAGTATGCGGCATGTCAAGCCTGGTCATCCGCATCTGGTCATATCCCTGCTGAAAGGTATGATGAACCTCGTGCGAATCGAGAAATTCGCTCCGAGCCAGTTGAACAACTACCCCAAACAATGCGAAGCCTGGAACAACGCGCTTGGCAGAACGCACCAGCACATCACGACGGACTTGCTTCAGCGACTYGACGATTTCACACCCGACCAATTGGATGGAATATACCAAGAACGCGACGGTGCCCACGGCCTCGTCGCTCTCCTCTTCAACGGCAACGATGATGTGCATCAAGCCGCACTCAACGTTCTCAAGACAATGACCAGCCAAGACAGCAGACAAGACAGTCTCAAACATCTTCTCGAAGTGTTCTTCAGCAACACACTGACTGCCTTCTCCGAGGCGATGAAGCTGATATCCGAGGCCAAGATCTTTGCGCCATGCCCAGTTCTACTAAAGCTTGTCAGAGACATCTTCAACTGTCTTTGTGATAGCCAGGACGGCATCTTGCGTTCTAGAGACATTGTCGATAAAAAAGACTTGGGCGCGTTGAGGGAATTCTGGTTTTGGACGTGGACCGCTTTGGGGACCATCTTTGGCATGACTGAAGACTGGGCCAATGGCAAACACGACAAGAGTATGCTTTCTGACTTTTGTCGCGACACGATGGACTTTGCAAACACTGCATTCGATCAGTATCCTCTCATCGCCACGACGATCGAAAAGGCCGGGAGTACGAAGGATACTGCTGGGTCGACAATGAGCAAAGCGTTGCTTCAAACGCCAAGCAGGGCCTTTGGACGAGTCGCAAAGTGGTTACGTCTTCGTGACGACTATCTTATTGCCAAAGCAGTTGGGCTGACCGCGAAGATGCTCATCAAACTGCGTGAGAATGGYATCGATATAACAGTGGAGTCTGCAGCATACATCGAAAGCAGCACCAGCAGCAGCAACAGCAAGAACAAGGTCAGGACGAAATTGACAGCGAATCAGAAGGCTGAGCTACAGCAGGCTTTGGAGAAGCACCTTGGTCGCTCACTGGCACCCGATGTAATCGAAGTCGATGTAACATCTCGTAAAAAGCAGGGCACTTTGCAAGACTGGGCGCAGTCTAGAAGTGGACGAGACAGCGGCACAGTCACCCCTACGGCTGCCAAGGGAGGCAAGAATGTCATCGATCTGGACGCATGGGCGAAGCAAGCGGAGGCTAAGAAATCCGAAGCCAAGAAGCCTGCTGCGGCGGTTCAGAAGCCCAACGCGTTCACGCAAAAGGCTGCGCAAAAGCTCCAGCAAGACTCAAAGACATTTCTGGCCAAACGCCAACAGGCCAATGCAGAGAAAGAACGGACCAGACTCGCCGCGCTTGCAAAAGCGAATGCCAGCCTCGGGGCTGGAAGTGGTGTTGCAGGTTTGGGCAATTTTGGAAAGGATCACACAACCAGGGGTGAAAACATCATGGTATCTTCTGACGAAGAAGAGAGCGGAGAAGAGGATGAAGAGGATGACATGGATGATGATCTCTTTGGAGGCAAGTCCAAGCACCTCAGGAAGGTTGATCGTCCAGGTCTGGATTTGAGTGGCGCGACTGGCCTTCGACCGGAGACGAAGAGGGCTCCGACCCGCATCCAAAAAACAGCCCGATCACTAAAGGACATGCGTGCGCGTCTTGCACCGGATCTGAGCTCACTGCACCGCACAATCCTGGGCTGGAACTTTTTCCATGACGGCGACTTTCCCCCTGGCAGCAGCCCCAACGAGTTCTCACACGTGGCCAAGTCATTTCGCGATCCAACAACCTACCAACAGACATTTGAGCCTCTGCTCCTTCTGGAGGCGTGGCAGGGTCTTGTCAAATCCCGTGAGGAAAACAGCTCCAGACCATACGAACTCAAGGTGCACAATCGCAGCAATGTGGACCACCTCATCGAGATCAGCAGCATCATTGGTCACCAGGAGAATCGCGACCTTCAATTGATGGAAGGCGATATCATCCTGTTCTCCGAATCATCCAAGCCAGCGGATGATCCCTCATCTGCCCACTGCTTGGCGAGGATTTATCGCATCAAACGTCAGAAAGCGCACGTTGAAGTGGTCTATCAATTCGCCCCCGGTACAACGCTGACTAATAAGCTCACGATGAAAGCCCTCGTGTATGGTCTCAAAGTCCAGTCCATTACTCCGTTGGAACGTGAATACGGTGCACTCAAGGCGTTGCAATATTACGATCTTTGCAATCAGATCGTCCGCGCAAAGCCATCACAGCGCATCCCCTACAGCGATCGGCAGATTCAGGCATTTCAAGACTCGTACAATGTCAACCGCGCTCAGTCGGAAGCCATCAACGCTGCTCTGGAGAATGAAGGATTTTCGCTTATCCAAGGACCTCCCGGGTCTGGCAAGACGAAGACCATCGTTGCCATTGTGGGTGGCCTCCTTACCAACACTCTCTCCAGCTCTACCAMCGGCGCCACCAAGATACCCATGCCAAAGCCCAACGGCAACGCAGATTTGATGGATATCCCGCCCTCCAGGAAGCTCCTCGTCTGTGCACCAAGCAACGCTGCTGTCGACGAGCTTGTGATGCGTCTCAAAGCTGGCGTTAAAACGAAGAATGGACGCGACCACCAGATTAACGTCGTGCGCATCGGACGCAGCGACCGCATCAATGCAATGGTGGCGGACGTGACAATGGAGGAACTCGTGCAGAAGAAGTTGGGTGGTAGTCAAGGGGATGAGAAACAGCGCCAGAGCAGGCAAGAATTATTCAAGGATCACGAGAGCGTCTCCGCTACTTTGCGAGGGCTTTATGAGCGGCGTGATGCCGGCGTCAATGAAGCAGGTGAGAAGCTTGCTGAGCCCGAACGTGCTGCGCTTGAGAGCTCAATATCTCAAACGAGGCGGCGCAAAGCCGAACTTGGCACCCGCATCGACAATGTGAAAGACCAGGAGCGTAATGCGGGGCGTGAGCAGGAACTGAACCGCAAGCGAGCGCAGCAAGCTGTCTTGGACGAGGCGCACGTCATCTGCGCCACGTTGAGTGGCAGTGGGCATGACATGTTCCAGAGCCTCAACATCGAGTTCGAGACTGTCATCATCGACGAGGCTGCACAATGTGTGGAGATGAGCTCACTCATCCCGCTCAAGTATGGGTGTGTCAAGTGTATCATGGTTGGAGATCCTAAGCAGCTTCCGCCCACGGTCTTCTCCAAGGAGGCGGCCCGATTTCAGTACGAGCAGAGTCTGTTCGTGCGCATGCAGAACAATTTTCCTGATGAGGTACATCTTCTGGATACGCAGTACCGCATGCACCCGGACATTAGCGTCTTCCCGAGTCGTACCTTCTACGACGGCCTTCTCAAAGATGGTCACGGAATGGCTGCTTTACGCCAGCAGCCTTGGCATGCTAGCGCTCTTCTCGCGCCGTATCGCTTCTTCGATGTCAAGGGTCAGCACCAAGCCGCGCCCAAAGGCCACTCACTCATCAACATGGCCGAGATTGACGTTGCCATGGCATTGTTCGATCGTCTGACTGCCGACTTCAAGGACTATGACTTCTCCGGACGCATTGGAATCATCACGCCTTACAAATCCCAACTACGTGAGTTGAAGAACCGCTTCGAGAACAGATACGGCCCTGAGATTGGTGACACCATCGACTTCAACACAACCGATGCCTTTCAGGGGCGTGAAGCTGAAATCATCATCTTTTCTTGCGTGCGTGCGAGTCCGGCTGGTGGAATCGGTTTCCTGCAGGATATCCGCCGTATGAACGTTGGTCTCACGCGAGCAAAGTCGAGTCTATGGGTTCTTGGAAATTCCGACAGTTTGGTCAGAGGAGAGTACTGGCGCAAATTGGTTGTGGATGCTCAAGGCAGAGATTGCTACACAACCGGAAACATCATGAACATGCTGAAGAAGTCCTCTAGCGCCTTCCCTGCACCCAAAGGCAGTGTTTTGAGGTCTATGGAAGACGTCGTAAGCGTTCCCAAGGAGACCCCTGCACCACTTCCACGTCCGCTGGTGCAAGCCGCGCCAACTCCCATTCATGCGTCCGATTCAGATCGGATGGAAGGTGTCACCTACAAGTTTGCAGACAGAGTTCCCAAGACAAAGCAAGATCAGACGGCTCCTATAAGCACCGGTAATGGCACTGCACATACAGGAGGCGAGCATACAGGCAGCCTGAAGCCACCCGCGCGTAAATTCTCCGAAGACGTCGAGATGGCAGACGTTGGTGCCCACGATGGCGCAAAGGTCACATCGACAGTGATCAACGGAGTTGGCATACGAAGCGCCTCGAGTTCCAGGGCTGAAACACCATTATCAGGAGAAGACAAGGAGGGGAGGTCGGACGCATCGTCTTCGGTGGCTCCAAGCACAGCTTCCGCTCCGAGAGCTGTCGGTGGAGTCGTGCAACCAAAGCCGAAGCTGTTGAAGAAGAGGCCGGCCGCTGCCAGCCCGTTTTTGCCTAAGAAACCGAAACCAGGGCCGCGTTGAACGGCTGACGACAGGAAGCATTCAGGCTATATAGGGCGATTCAGTCTAGACGACGATTCAAGCTAAATGGCGATTCGGAAAGATGGCGATGGCGAGCCCGTTTGGCACATATGCCACAACAGCTGCTCGATTTCGTACGTACGAAAATGTGGCGGGAACAGTCCGCAGGATGGAAGCGTGTTACATAGCCTCGTGGTCAGCGTGAGACATCAAGATCGTTGTGCATGATGCGTGCTGCGGTGACGGGGCGGTTTTAGATCTCTTGTTGGGTGGCGGACTGCCTTGGACGGTGTGCCACTCGTGTTCTGTTGAGGATGAAGGAGAGCGAAGAAATTCGCCTTGATGAGCCACATGCTTGCGGCATAAAACGGATTATGCCATGCCCGAAGAAAATGGTAAATCGTTTTCTCCTACCGGCAGTTATCCGCCTGTATTTGACARGACGTTGCCCTGTGGATTCAAAGAACATTGATCCCTGCAGTCGGCTGTACGCCATCGCCTGAAACTTGCAAATCCAGCCACCTTTTGTCATGATCTTCTGGCGGCTTCTGGCTCGCTTCCATCACCAGGGACCCAGTCACTGCCCAGGTGGACTCGTCGCAAATCGTGTGTCCTCTCGAGCAGCCGAGTGAAAATCTCCCGCAGGCGCTCGGTGCTGCTGTTCCGCCAACGCCCCGACGTCCAACTACCCTGTCCATTTCATGTTGTGCGACCTCACATGCACCTCCATCCGTTACGGCTTGCATCACGAAATCATCCCTTGCGCACCATGCCTCTACATCTCGACTCTCACGCCGAGTGGGCCTTTGTGCCGCCGCAGCTGCCCAATTATTTCCCGCCGGATGGTGCACGGTGGAGCTCGAATCCGAATCTTCCGCTGCCGCTGGCGACGACTGTGGATGTCTGTCTCAGACAAGAAATCACCGGTTTCTGCCAGGAGTCAGGACATCCGACGGCAGGCAGCTCCGAATGTGCATCTGCCATCAAGTGCAAGTGCAAGTGCAAGTGCGAGCAGGAGGAGGAGCCAGGCAGAGTTCTTGGCCAGCGGACTCCGAATCTGCTGTGTGCTTCTGCTTCCGTTGCACAAATCGCTTGCCAGTGCGTTACCTCAGTTAGTCGCCAGGACCGAGTTGTAGGCGGCCCTTGCTCCCCCACGGGGAGCCTTTTCGAGATCTGATGGAAGAGTAGGTAAGTTATGTGTGATTTCTATTTGGTACCCTGCAGGCAGCCTTTCTGTGTTCTTCCTACGTGACCATCTTCTCTTCTCGCTCTTTTCTGTCAAGTGTTTCGTCTTCCCTAACAATCCTAATCGTCGACAAGAGCTGCCAGTACTGTTTCCGTTTGATCGCCGACACCATCACTAGCCGTGCGGCCTCACTTCTCGCCCAGCATCACGAGCCGTCCCGAACTTGTCACGGAAGGGTGGTGAGTGAGTTGCCATGGTTGGCGCGTTGCCCGTGACTTACTCAACGTCAGACGCACAGCGCCCTGGCACACGCGCACGCACGCTGGCTCTAGGTTGCGCTGCACGCAACTCTCGTGCACAATGCAGCTGTCCGGAGTGCCGCGCCGGAACCCAGGCCCATCCTTTGCCAACCATACTCCGCGCGCGTGGGAGATAACAGCTATGAGCCCCTCGCAATTTCCCATCTCGTCCGAAGCGTTCGGCCCAACAGGCGCGACTGTCGGGTCTGCCACGATCATGGGACAGGGCTCCTCCAGAACTCAGCGGGACCAAATCCATGATGACAGCTCGACCATCTTCCGCCAGGACTCTATCCAGCAGACCGAGGAAGGCAGCCAGTATACATTGCCCCTGTTCGAGACAGACGACTCTTCCTCAAATCATTACCACTCTGCGAGTCACGCACACTACACTACTAACGCGATCGATCCGAGGCCGTCCTATGGCATAGCCAACGACAACGACAAGATGATGACCCAGACGAGCCTATCGCGCCTACCAAGAGAGAATGCTTCCCACGACCTGGCCTTCTTCCTGCGAACAACTGGACCTACTGCACCTCAACGAAAGCCAAGCAAAGCCGACGGCCCCAGACGAACAGTGAGCGCGCCAAAGAAGTTGCGCTTCTTCCACTTGGGCAATGGATCACACCGACAGGTGACGCCAGCGCAGGCTGCTCATGAGCGGTTCGTCGACGAATCAAAGATTCCAAACCCGCTTATATTCTCGGCTAATTTGTTCTAGACTGAACGGAGTGCTGCGAGATGAAGGTGGATTACTTGTGGAGCCCCTGCCACCAGGTGTGCAACAAAAAGTGTCATCGACAGGTATGTGTAACACTGTTTCTCCTTTCTACTTCATACTGTTTCAGGCTGACAGAATGAAAGGCAAGCGTTATTTGGCTGTGCAAGGACCACCAGATGGACGACAGAGTCTTTCGACCGTGGCACGACCTGACATTTTGAGGTACCTTGTCCAGGCCGCGCTCCCACTTCGATGCCAAGCTGACCYCGTTTGCACAGCCCCGAGGTGCTAGAGAGTCAAGTCTCTGTCTGGTTTCRCGATGAAGTTAACGCGAGTGATGTATTGGATAGCTGGCTGTCGACATTGAGCAGACAACAGCATTCCATCGACGACGACCAGAAGAGCATCTTCCATACTCCACCCAAGGCCAGGACGTACGAAGAAGTCGCTCACCGTCTTTCCAGACAATTCCCAGTCCCGGTTAGGCCTGCCGCTTCCAATCCTCCCAGCCCAATTGCAGAATCTACTAGCTCAATGGCAGACTCTTACCCCAACGACTCCTTCGGCCACCCCGCTTCAAGGTCCTCCTATGATACCTCACGGGCTCTTTCAAGTCATCCTGTTATCCAGTCTGTTCCAAGCTCTCCTGGCATATCCCTCCCGAACGAAGAGTCGCCTGTCAAGCATCCTGGGGAGGAGAAAGAGGTCGCAATCAGGCATCCGCTTCCCCGACGACTTGGCAACCATCCCGTGCTGCTCCATCGATCAAGTGTCGCGTCCAGCATGTATCAAGGGAGCAACTCTGATAGTCCTGGCCCACCGCCGCCAAAGAGTCCTTTGAGACTCAAGCGAGAGCATAGAACGATCGAAGGCATGATGGCCAATGGCAGAGCAACTCCTACACCCAAGATGGCACCGAGCATCAAATCATTCAACGAGTTTGAGCGGTTCGAGCCTGATCCGATCCGAGCGACCGTCACCACAGAGTGCACTGGTCCTATCAAACGACCAAAGTCTCGTAGTGGCGATGTTGTGCAAGGTCATCCGGCCACACGGAAGGAACGGGAGGAACGCCTTCKTGTCCGCAAGCTCAAGGAAAGACCTTCCTTCAATCGGACCATTGACTCTGTCGTCAATGCACCCTCATCAGCAACTCGCCAWCGCCTGAAGAAGATGAGGCCGCACATCCAGATACCTGACTTTCGACCAACCCCGTTACGGGCACCTTCCAACACAAGCGTGGTTAGCGCTTCAAGTGCGTCAAGCTGGAGAAAACATACACAGTCCACCGTCGGTCCGGTGTCGCCAGTACCGTCCCTGGCGAGCGAATTCTCCGAGGACGACGACCGCACTCCGGTGTCGACTAGAGTATCCGCTGGGGCAGCGTCGCCACAACATTCCCCGAGGCAGAGTCCAATCATGCTCGTAGCTGAGAAGGTCCCCATCCCCAAGACCAGATCCACGCCGAAGCCAGCCCGTCTCATTCTCAAGGACAGCAAAGGTTTTGCCCCGCGTCCTCGATCTGCTTCGATCGGCCGAGTTGCCGCGAGACGTAGGAGTAGGAACAGCAACAGTGTTCACTCTTCAATCCGTTCGAAGAGTCCTGCCACGATGCGTGAAGAAGAACTTCCACCTCTCCCGTCTCCACCGCTTCCCTCACCACCACTCGCATCGCCGCCTCCTACTCGTGCTCTGCCACCAACACCACCAGCTTCCGGATCCGAGAAGTCGAAGAAGTCGAAGAGTATGGGCGAGGCCAGGAAGGAACTCCCGACAGTCCCATCTTACGAAGTCTCGCCCGTGGACTCTACATCCTCAAAACATCGCACTCCTCACATCACCTCCCAGCAGATGGGCTCTTCCACCCGAGCATCTACCCGATTCGACGCTCGTCTTGAAGCTCTGGAGAAACAAAATGCACTCTTGTCAGCTGCTCTCATGGCCGTATTGAAGACGAACGGAACGCTCAATGGACCAGTGCCTGGCGTTGCTGCACCGGAAGTAGTGGATCCACMGAGGGCGCTAATGGCCTGGGAGCAAAGGGTTGCGAGGCGACGTGCCGCGAGTCATGCACCTTCAAGCAGTGACGGGAGTGCCTTGGATATGTATATGAATACGAGACGTGCTAGTAAGCAGGGACGCTGATGGCATTGCACAAAAAGTTTTGGACATTGACGCGATGATCACGATGATGATGTTGATGGTTATGCAACTATAGAGTATATATGTAATAGTATTTCAGTAAAAAGATTCACATGGTTCATGTCTTTGGATGCACTCTTCTGGTTTGGGTCACCTGTGTCCAGATGAATGGCTCGAGAAGGGACTCATGGTGGCGCCATACATATATACCAAGCATGATATGTGTCTGAGCCACTCCCCTAACAAATGAGGCCCAGCTCCCCATATTACCAAGTCCTGCTGCCTGCATGTGTTCAATCTGGCTGGGTGATTCATGATATGCAGGGACGTATCGTTCTCAGGGAGACCTGCAATGCGGCCAGTCGTGTCATTGCTCGAAAGGCCAACATGAGGACCGACTTCCATGGCTTTAATTGCTCTTCCCGACTCTGCTGGGTCTGCAGTCGCGAAAGCACGCTGCTTCGCCTTTTGAATCCCAACAGCACCGGAGGGAAACCTTGTCACTCGAAAAACGAGCTTTACAATACAGAGACCGAGCAGCTACAGCTATCGGGAGGTTTCAGCCCTGTACTGCCTGTCTTTCTGACATATATTAGCGGCTATGACTTTCAATCTGCGGAAGCGGATGCTTTAGTCCTGACATCTCAAAGGCTTGTAATGGATCGTTGGCCATCTGGGGAGATGCGGCTCTTTGCAGCATTGACAGCTCCTCAAAAGTTCGGTTATATCCCTGGTGCTCAATGTGCACCGATTGATGGGTATATGGGTGTTATCGTCACGAAGGCACTTCCTGCTGTTGTCAAATCGAGACCCGTTCGCCTGCTGCAAAAGTGCTACTGCTGGCAGAATTGCGGTGCGGCGGTCGCGGAAACAACTTCTGCTGCGCGTCTTTGACACTTTTCTGCTTGCTTCTTTGACGGAATTGGAGAGCTGGTTGGTCGTATAGAGTGCTCGATCTCATTTGAGGCCGTCTCGCAAGCTCATTAACTCCCTGAAGTGCCATTGTTGGAACCATCGAGTGATATTGTAGGACTAAATTATGACCACGCATGTAGAAACAATGGCATACCGGATCTCACGGRGTTTGGGAGTTTGATGGGCGACAGATGGCTCCCTTCATGCGTCAATGTATGGTCCGTCAGATCCTTTACATCGAGTGTCTGGAGAAACATCGTGTCCATACCGGCCAATGTTGTGCCCGCCAATGGGAAAGGTCACAAGCCTCCACAGTCCAGCAGAATGGTGACGTTGTACATCGTCGTGTCTGTGGATACAGCCTGTGGGCATTCAAGTGAAGGTGATTAGAGAGTGGAGCGATGTCTTTACATCGTATAAGAGAGGCCATGAACCTTGCTCAGCTGGACGGCAGGAGAACTAGCGGCGCACTCCGCTTTTTGTAGCTTGAGACGGTGCACCATTATTGTGATTAATGTGATGAGATGAGCTCGGCACGAAGGATGCTAAGCGCGCTGCGGCTGAGAGCCAACTGTGCCGCGAAAGCCACTTCTGTCCCTTCTCGTCCACTTCTGTGCGACTTATTCCACRTCTTCTCACGGCTGCTACCTTATACTGCGTTAAGTTAGCTCCTTCCAAACGCACTCGAAGGTTGCAGAAACATCGTTGAATGGGGAGCGCGAAACATCGAAATCTCTTCTTCGGCTCATCAGCTTGACGGTCGCTCCTCCGTCCAATTCTCCGACAACCCGCATGCACATTACATTCCACACCTGCAAAACCAAGTCCCGCTTCCGTCGCACGGCCAGGTAAAGTCTCACCGTCGCAAAGTCGGAATCAACAAAGGTTCTTGGCTTTCTGCCTCCTAATAAGCTTTTTGCTGCATTCCCCACCTCCGGCTCGGGAAATAAGGGAAGGAGCATTCCGATTGAGGTTTAGCACCTGAGAGTGTCCAAAGTTCCCACTCAACACCCTCAAACCGGCATAGCCCAGCGACGCGCTCACCTCACTGCCCATCATGTCTGCAGAGATCGTCAATCAGGACACGGTCAACGACCACGAAGAGGAACTCGACAACGGAAACGCCGAGAGCCGCGGTGTCAAGCGTCAGCGCCAGTCCACCGCTGCCGACGACGACGACGATGACGATGACAAGCCCGGCCGCGAGCGTCGCAAGATCGAAATCAAGTTCATTCAGGACAAGTCGCGTCGGCATATTACCTTTTCGAAGCGCAAGGCCGGAATCATGAAGAAGGTGAGTCTGCGAACACTGCCAACGCGTCGCATCGTGCGCGCGCGCATTCCAAACATGCCATGTACTGACTCCTCCACCACCAGGCCTACGAACTCTCCGTCCTGACTGGCACTCAAGTGCTACTCCTGGTCGTCTCCGAGACCGGCCTGGTCTACACCTTCACCACACCCAAGCTGCAGCCACTGGTCACCAAGCCAGAGGGGAAGAACCTAATCCAAGTGAGCATTTCTTCATTCCCCATTGCCGTGTCTCCGCACTAACATCTTTCTCAGGCATGTCTGAACGCGCCCGAACCTGCCGATGCAAATGGCGTCGATGAGGGCTCTGCCGTCGAGTCACCCGAGGAACAACACGCACCACCCCCACCCATGCCACAATCCATGCCACCCCAGGGCATGCCACGCAATCAGCAACAACAGCAGCCTTACATGACTGCCGATCAGCAACAAGCGCTCCAATACCAGGCATACATGCAACAGCAACAAGCCGCTCAGCAGGGCGCCTACCCGATGCCACCTCAGCAACAGATGCATTCTCGAGGCTAGGGTCCACGCAGCAGTGCATTGTCGCACGGGTCCTCGCTCCATGATGTAAAGGACGAATGAGAGCAAGGCAACGATGAGAAATGAAATGGATACGGAGGCGGATCACATGTTTGAGTGCGCGGCGTTTGAGGGGAGTGGGTCGCGCGTCAGGGGAGTGGATGCCAGTTTGATGGACATTATGCTCCAACTTCTACATTGTCATTGAATGGCGGTGCTGCAAAAGCCATTGACTACTAACTTGAAGAAGTAATGTGAGGAACAGTGCGAGAGGAAGGGCACGAGACTCGTGGGCTGAGCAATCAGCTCGGCTATTGTGTAACATACAAGCGAACAGTATTTATCCCAACGACAGCTCAAAGTCCTCACTGTACTTTGCCTTTCCTCTGTTTGGTGTGATCGTCTCCAACGAAGGTGGCCCATCTGCCAGATACAGGCATTGACTGTTGTTGACATGGTCGCGTGGACGAGCAGATATCCAGGGATACCAGCAGAAAGCTGTACATTGTTCACATGCTGCATCGCGGCTGCGATCCCACCGCTCTGCGATGTAATTCGCTCGTGGATAATCACGGCGAGTGCCTATCCGGCGTTCGCTGAGATCTCAGCACTCACAGTGAAGACAATCCCGCATGTGGTTCCAAGTTTACCACCAGGCATGTCGACTGCGCGGAAGAATATGCGCACCACCGGTAATTTTGACAGTTGATTGAAGTCCAGCATTGCCGCTTTCAGCCGTCAGATCCATCAGTTTTAGTGGCATCCGGTGTGGGTTTTGCAGTGAGTTTGTTGATTTTATTTTGCAGCTCCTTTCGCTGCTTGATGAGTTTCTCCTTGGTACTTTGGAGCTGGGCAATTTTATCGGCTGCGGAAGATTGTATGATGACTTGCTTCTCCTGAATACATATCTGTTCAGCAAAATGTGTCACGAGCGAGGGAGGAGTTGAGAAACTTACCTGCTTGAACTCTTGCCTCGTCTTGAGACCAGCGCCATACCATGCTCCAGTGGCGGTAATTGCAGCGACACCTCCTGTCAACGCAATGATTCGCGCTTTGTTTGGGCCAGACATGGTGAAAAGTGGCAAAGATATGAGTATACACATTCAGAGGCTGCTTGCTTGCTGAGGAAGGAGCGAAGTTGAGGCCCGTGCGCACCCGCCAGACATCTTCTCTCTCAAACAACGCGTTCTTGGACGTCTGCAATAAACGTGCATCATTGATCAACTCAACATGTCAAACCCCACTCGCACTCCAGGTCCAAACCACTCGCGTGCTCAATCAACATCACGTCTCTCTACTGTCCCGACTTCCGCCTCCAAATCACGTCAGCTTTCACATCTTCACGCTCAATTAGCACAGTTGACTGCCAACATGTCGGATCTGGAGAACTTGTTACGAATGACTGCAGTACAGGCGGAAGGTATGAGAGGGCTGGGTGGGTATGCTGGTGGAATGTACGTCGTAGTCTTCTTTTTGCATCGATTCTTTTTGGATGTTGACCCATGCTTAGGTTCATGGCAGCTTCCAAAGTGCTGGGCGAGGAGACCGTGAGCGGCAATGGAGCTGGCGGTCAAGGAAGTGCTGAAAAGTAGGACGATGATGAAGTTTTGCACTGTGAACACATCGACTTCGGCTTGGAACGCTCYGGCGGCATATCGTCAATGGCTTCAGACGATATGGAAGCGGAGCTCGTGCATTCGCCGCCAACCATCACCCTCAAGCGGAGAGATATCGCAGTTTCCGCATGCCTCTGGGATTTGCAACATGTCGTTTGACGACCTGGCAAAATTTGGCACTGTCACGGTCGGCACTTCCTCGACGAAACTTGATTGGAATGGCGGCACTGACACTTGTCGGCTTCATGGAGCAGAGCTCCCAATATTGCTTGCCAACAGGATTGAACTTGTCATGGAAACCGGCTTGCAACCTACGACGAACGATTCCATCAGAAAGACACATCTTGGCATGTCACAAGAGGAAAGGCTATCCCACATGTAGCTAYCATTTCGGTCGTCTAGATGATAGTTATTCAAGCAATTGGGAAGTGGCAGGCAGAATGACAGAACGGACAGAAAGCACTACATCAGCACTTTCCCGTCAATACTCGACCGCTGTCTGTCAACCTCTTACCTCCTTTTGAATCTTTCATACTTCTCTCGCTCCTGGAAAAGACCAGCATCGTTACTTACCATTCGCCATCGTAACCTCGAGACATCCGCCGCGATCAGTCAGTAGAATAGACCGCTCCATACGTTTCACACAAACGCATCCCGCTTCTTCTCAAAGTTTCATTGCGGACTCCCATGGTGCTGGAAAACGTTAAGGGGGAGGAAAGTCAGACAAGCTGTCAGGCAGGGCAGAACATCACCGGGAGAGACCACAGGGTTGAAGACCTTGAAGAACGAGACGCTCCTGTATAAGCCGACGCCCTTGTACAACACCACGGTCTACAACCGTTCTGCAGGAGACGAAGCCCGGAGAGACAGCCACACCCCTGAAGCGTCGAACGTCTCTGGAAAGACCAGCGCCCGCAGAGACCCACTCTCCAAGGATGAAGCCCAATCTTGCGATTGCCACGATGTGAGTGAGTGAAGATAGTTTGCAGCGAGTATCGAGCTGATCAGTATCTGCAGCATTATCGTGCTTTTCTTCGTCATCGTCATCACTGCGATCGTTATATGGAGGGTCAAAGCGCGGGTAAAGATGCCGTCCAGACAAGTCAAGAGCAGCAGCGCCTCAGCTGAGAATGATCTTCTTTGAGAAAACCATCAGGGTCCTAGCTTGCGCCATGGCAGTCTTTCGATGGAAGGTGGACGGTGATGTAGTACATGTAACTGGGTCTCTCAGTCAATATTGCGATCTTACATCATCATCGTCAAGATGAGCAACTTTACAAACACCATTGCTCGTCGCCCTCATTGCGCTTCCATCCCTTTAACGACAACTCTCTCGCATCCATCTTAACCCTCTTCCTCCCTTTGAAGATACCGGACGCCTTCATTTCAGAGTACGTCCGCTTTCCCAACGCTGACGTTAAAGCAGGCAAGCCAACCAGCAGAGCAACATCCAGGACGCTCATCCACATCTTCCTTCTGCTAACACAACTGGCACCCTTCGGATCGAGCTGCTTCCGACCTTGTAGCACACCATTAACGAGAATCTCTCGCCGTGTTGGCGTGTACACCGCAGACAGATTGCTCGAAACATTCGGCACTGCTGCAGCTTGCGGCCCTCGTCTGGAAAAGTTGAATTCTCTCTTCGTAGTCGTCACATGGAAAGGTCGGAAAGCGAACCCTGTGCTTCGCCAACGATCTTGCAGCTCCTCATTCGCGAGCTCCTTCATTCTGCCTCCTTTTCCAAACGCCCTGTTCACTGCCTGTGATATGCATTGGCTTTCAGGCAGCACTACGCTCTCCAAGTAAGAACTCCCAGGATGTATCAGTGAGGACACCACACTCGACAGCAAACCCGTGCACTGCTTCAAAGCCATCTTGTCCGAACAACTCTTACTCAACGTAGCCGGGGCATCCGGTCGTGCAGGTTTCCTCCTCACAACACCCAATTGATCGAAATGTCCTCTTCCCAACATTCCATCCTTCTCCTCGGTAGGGAGCGTGGAAGTCCAAGGCGTAGCGTCCTCTTGCTCGGCCATTGTAAGCTCCATACTAGCATCTCCACAAGGCGCCTCAGAGCAATACATGTGTATCTTAACATCATCCCTCAACGCAAAAGGCTGACCTTGCCAACCGGCCGCATCTTCCACTTCATCCTTCTCGACATTCTGCCTCCACCGTATCCAAGCAGTCTCGCTACCTAGACCCCGTCGAGCCAAGTCTGCACACTCGTCGACCAGAAACCGGTTGAAGGCGCGAATGGCGAGGATTTCGGCGTGCCAGTCGTGTAGAACGTTGCCATTTGCGGAGGAGATTTTGGATTGAGGGAGACATTTCATGCCTGTGGCAAGGGCGACGCATTTCAGGTCATGATCTTCTCTGCGACGAGCGCGACGTTAGAAGAGCCCGGCTGATCTGAGGAGACATGTACTCACCGCGGCTCAGCACGATACCAGCCAGAGGTACCCACTCGCGCCGACCTTCCGGCAGCTGGCGAGGTCGGTATGCGGCGGGAAGAATGTCAAAGGTGTCGAGGACACAACGGGCGACATCGTCTGGGCGGGAAGTGGGAATCATGTTATCAGGATGTAGACGGAGAAGTGATTCGGTGACAAAGTCAACTTTGAAAGTTTCATTACCAGCGACGTCACTGAAAATGAAATCAAAACACACGACAGAGACGAGACGAGACAGTGCACTCAATGGTTTCATTGTTCTAGCATATTGCCGGAATCTCAGCTACCGGCAAGCATAAGTCTGCCTTCAGACTAAAGCCCTCTTCGCAAACCGCCATCATCATTTCGCTTCGTGACTTTTCGTGCAGATAACAAAAGAAAAGGTTGGCCGCTTCCTCTGATTTCAAGGACTGTCCGAACGGCCSAGAACAGTACTCGGGAGTGATGTTGTCAATTAGAACAGGTCGATCAAATGGGTATGATGAAGGAGAGTATGAGCAAAGGAGCCCATCCTCTGCAAACAAGCAGTTCCGCAATCGATTGCCCGCTTACTTCTTGGAGGCCTTGACGGCGGCCTTGGTGACCTTGCCAGCGCCAGCCTTGTCAGACTTGGCAACGGACTTGATGACCTAGAAGCACAGATATGTTAGCTGACGGATTGTGAACTGCGCATGGGATGGTAACTTACACCGACGGCGACGGTCTGACGCATGTCACGGACGGCGAAACGACCGAGAGGTGGGTAGTCAGTGAAGGCCTCAACACACATGGGCTTGGATGGCACCATCTTGACGATGGCAGCGTCACCAGACTTGATGAACTTGGGCGAGTCTTCAACAGACTTTCCGGTACGACGGTCAATCTTCTCGAGGAGCTCGGAGAACTTGCAAGCAATGTGGGCGGTGTGGCAGTCGAGGACTGGTGCGTATCCGGCACCGACCTGACCTGGGTGGTTGAGGACGATGACCTGGGCGTTGAAAGAGTCACAACCCTTTGGTGGGTCGTTCTTGGAGTCACCGGCAACGTTTCCACGACGAATCTCCTTGACGGAGACGTTCTTGACGTTGAATCCAACGTTGTCACCGGGGAGACCCTCAACGAGCTGCTCGTGGTGCATCTCGACGGACTTGACCTCAGTGGTAACACCAGCTGGGGCAAAGGTAACGACCATGCCGGCCTTGATGACACCGGTCTCGACACGGCCGACTGGAACAGTTCCAATACCACCAATCTTGTACACATCCTGGAGAGGGAGACGGAGAGGCTTGTCGGTAGGACGGCTGGGCATGTCAATGGCGTCGATGGCCTCGAGGAGGGTCTTGCCGGTAGACTTGACCTTGGTCTCCTTCTCCCATCCCTTGTACCAGGGGCAGTTGGTGGAGACGTCAATCATGTTGTCGCCGTTGAATCCGGAGATTGGCACGAATGGGACGTGCTTGGGGTTGTAGCCGACCTTCTTGATGAAGTTCTGAGTCTCCTTGATGATCTCAGCGAAACGGGTCTCGGACCACTTGGTGGTGTCCATCTTGTTGATGGCGACGATGAGCTGCTTGACACCGAGAGTGTACGCGAGGAGAGCGTGCTCACGGGTCTGACCGTCCTTGGAGATACCGGCCTCGAACTCACCAGTGCCGGCGGCGATGATGAGAATGGCGCAGTCGGCCTGGGAAGTACCAGTGATCATGTTCTTGATGAAATCACGGTGACCTGGGGCGTCGATGACGGTGACCATGTACCTGTTTATCCAGTTAGCTGGCGTTTCCGGGGAGTCGAGGTGCTTCGTCACAACTTACTTGGGGGTCTCGAACTTCCAGAGGGCGATATCGATAGTGATACCACGCTCACGCTCGGCCTTCAGCTTGTCGAGCACCCAGGCATACTTGAAAGAGCCCTTGCCAAGCTCGGCGGCTTCCTGTGGGTGAGGTTGTCAGCATTTTGATGGTAGAGGAAATTTGGACGGCATGTGGGGGTGGAGTGAAGCCAGCCATGTGGCCAGCTAGGCTTTTTGTTCGGTGTGAGGTCATGGACGCCAAGCGAAAATCTCAGACCCCCACCAGCCCACCAAAGCGAGGGGCGATGGGCGATTTTTGCACGGCGCGCGACGGAAGTAAAGTGATGCGACGGGGAGTCTTACCTTCTCGAACTTCTCAATGGTACGCTTGTCAATTCCACCGCACTTGTAGATCAAGTCTGTGAAGTTTGTGAGTATGGCTGTGTCATCACGGTCGCAGATCGAGGCGAGCACTTACGGCCAGTGGTGGTCGACTTGCCGGAATCGACGTGGCCGATAACGACGACGTTAATGTGAGCCTTTTCCTTTCTGTGTCCGCTGTCAGCTGCTACTCTTTGATGGTGCGGTGGCGGCGCGGGCGCGGTGAAGATCATACCCCATGGTTGCGGTTGAGGAGGTTGTTCGTTGTTGTTTGGAAGGTTGTGAGTGCAAGGAGTTGAATTCTGTGTGGTGGTGTCAGTGGTGGTTGTCGTGTTGATGTTTGTGAGCGAGTGGCGCCTACCTCAGGGTGCAATTCAATGATTGACGGTATGAGGACGGGGTGTGAAAGAGTTGGAAAGAGAATGAGTGTTTTATAATCTGGCGCACAGACAAATTCTGATTCTGCTAGCCCCTCCATCACACACGAATGACTGACATCACGTGATTGCTACACGCGGGGTGGACATCTTTCTGCTCCGCTTCCTTCACCTGTTGGGCCGGTGCTGTCCAATGACTGGCATGGTAGAACACGGCTCCGAAGCACCAAAGTCGACCTATCCCTGGTAGCTCCATGTATCCTCGTTCAACGTCCTATATGGCCTTCACCGTATGTTCAAGCCTGGCTCGGGCAAGAAATCCTGCAAAGCTACCATTGCATCACTGCTACTTCATCTCATGGCAAACATGACACGTTCACTTTGAGATGTGCTTTTGACTCACTTGTCGTACTCACATGAGATCCGCAAGAAACATATGTTGAATCCAACTACCATAACTTGACAGTGACCTCTGTAGCTGGGAAATGGGTGATATCGTTCATCGATGTTGAGCAATTCTCACAGGCAAATCTTTGCATCGCTCCCTCTCATGCGACGCTGCCTGAAAGATGCTTGAGACTGTAGTGGTCGAATTTTCTTGTCGCGTTTGCAGAGACGGATAATCCCCAACGATGCTGTGAGGTTCTTTCTGCGTATAACTCCCATGCTTCGGTGTCGTGTGCTCTTGAATACACCGTCTACAGGCGATTCCCGACGAGCGCTCACTAGAGTCCCACACTCATAAGCACTCTTGCCGTTTTGCGTGAGTGCGATAAGCGACCGATATGCAGCGGATGTAAACGTCGGTAGACGCGTGCCTTGCCAACTGCAGAGGACCTGAAGGTCGGTCAGMACGTAATGCTTAGCAATGGWCGATGGTAGACGCGGAGACTAACGTACAATCGCAAGCCAGCACTCATCAACGTGAAATGCTATCAAGATTTCGCAGGCCTGAAGCAATTTTGTTGTCCCGCAGGATGGTGCACTCGACGCCGGTACAGATGCGTGTTCCCAGGATGCGAGATCATCGGCCAATTCGTGACATGTCAACATTCGTCTCTGCAGTACGCCGAGGGCAGCTAGGCTCTGCCTCTGCAATGAAATTGTCCATGAACTGCGAAATGATCCATATCCTTCGTGGGATCACAGCTCATCCGCCTTCCCTCTCCATCCGCCGCTTTTCTTTTGCCTCCTTCTTGATTCTACGATCCTCAGCCATCTTCCGCTGAATCTTCAACTCCAGACTGTGATTATCACTCATCAGCTTGAGCTCCTTCTCGATCTGTTCATTCCTCTCTTTTGCCCTCTTCCTTGCCAACAATCTGTCTTTCAACAAATCTATGCTGGCTTCGATCTCTTGGTCTACTGCGGCTCTCAATCGTTCCGATGAATTGACGCCAGGGTTGTTGGACAGAAAGTCCTCGGGGAATGTGTCCATGTCCGGTTCCAACCCAGGACCACCCTCAAGATAACCTCCTGGATGTGTGAGCTTTATACCGGCAATAGGACTTGCGAAGATGCGACGTGGAWCATCCAGTGGAAGTGGAAGTTCGTCTTCCGTGATTGAGGGCAAGCTCTGCCAAGAGACAGCATCGGCGCGCACAGAAACACCATCCACAGGCTGCTCGGTACTATCCTCGGGAATTATACGGATGCCATCTTGAGGCGGTGTTGGGCCAAGGACGACGTGTATGAGAGAATCGTCGAAGTGCTCATTGTATGGGAGATCGTGGCTAACATAGGATGCATATGCGCCTTGCGGTTGTTCTTCCTGGGGCGGCGTAGGTGCCCCCGTCACCGCGGCGGCCATATCAGAGTGTATGCCTGTCTTAATCGGCTTCGGTGGAGAATTTCGATGCGCAATGGTTTGGAGCGTGCCACGGCAGTTCAATGGGGATACGTAGTCCGGGGAAGGTAGACTACCGGACTCGACTCCGCGATCTCATGCGCGTCCTCCAAGCTTCAAGCTTCACATCCCACATTACAATACCGTGACCATCCATCATGGCCGCGCTCGACGACCCCGATCCCGACTACCGGTCTCTGAGCAGGCCGCCTCCAACGGATCCCGATATCCAGGCTACGCTTTCCGACTTCCTCACCTACACGGAGCACTTTCCCTCACACTTGATTCGTGCCACCTCACTCATCCATGAGCAGCGTACCAAGGCTGAGCGCATGGTTAAGAAGGTGCATGATGATACCACCGCATACAGCTTGCTACCCACTATCAAGCATGATGCTCCGGACCCGGTCAAGCTCCGTCGCGACATCAGCCGCGCGCTGGAAGAGGCGGAAGCTGCAAGTCGCATGTCACTAGCGGAAGCCGTGCGACTGGATGAAGAGTGCAAGCGCGAGGCGAGACGCTTGGATATTGTCACACAAAAACTCAAGGCGCAACCTAAGCCACCCTCTCGAGATCCCACGCCGGAGCAGCAGGCGCTGACCTCTCCCAATCTGAAGCGCGATCGCGGGATGAGCGCGCGAGGAGATGATGGTCGACCAGAAAACCAGCTGAAGCGCTTGCATGACAAGGCTGCTAGCAAGATCCGCGGTCGAAAGGTCATGGTGCCGGGAGAGGTTATCCCACCGCCGGACCCCAATGCGCCGCTCGAGACCATGTCCGACTGGACGTCCGCTCGCACCTCTCCAGCACTGCTCGAAGTTCCTGGTGGTGGAGACAAACGAGGGATAGGGACTACTCCCCGACAGCGGTCCCGGACACCCAAAGCGATGAAACAACCTGGTGCACACGACGAAAAGAATACGAAGCCGCGAGTGCCCCGAGCGCCTGGCCACCAAGGAACTAACGCACACTCTGCAGTCGCAGGAATCAGCACGTCCAATGCCCTACTTGCGCTTCATGAGCCACCAGCCGACGCTACAAATGGAAGCAAGTGGTTGCCATGGATGAAGCTGACTGAATGGGAAATGGCCAAGCTACGGAAGCGTATGAAGAAGAATGCCATATGGGTGCCTTCGCAGACGATGGTCCGACGAGAGCTGAAAAATCTTGGGCGCGGTATGGCCGGCAAGGAGGCTGCGAGAGCGCGAGCAGAAGCGGCAGGAGAGCGGTTCGTCGATGAACCCAACGAAGCGGACCCCACTAAGGTTATCATTAGCGGCGAGGACACAGATCAGATGAACGCCATGCTCGGCCCACAGGTCTATGCCGAAGATGATGACGAAGATGCCGAGCTTATCAATCGAGGCATGCGTCTGAACGAGGCCAAAAAGCTGAAGCGGTTGCGCATGAAGGAGGAAGCAGCTATTCAAGACCAGATAGCGCGTGAGCAAGGACTTGAGGTACCTGCGGACGGGGGTAAACTCTCTACAGCCTCCCCTGAGCACAAGAAGCGGAAGCGCGAGGCCACGCCAGCTGCTGGTCCCTCGACGCACGAAACTGATGCTTACAGACCAGCGCCGACAGTGAAGAAGCTCAAGATTACAGCACCCTCTCAGCCAGCGCCGCAAAAGGTACCTCTTGCACCCGCAGGCGTATCGGCCTCCCCTAAAGCTGCCACCACCCGAAACAGTCGGCGGGCTGCCACCCCGCCCGCTACCAAACGACCAACCATCACTCTCAAGGTCAGCAAGGCTGTCTCCGAGGAGCCTCCTGGGAGACGGGCCAGCCTGCGCCGCAATAGCAACGCGAGCCTGCCAAGCACCAGCATGTCATCGACCAATGCGCCAACTTCGCCAGACATCTCCACTGCAACCACCAAGAGCGGCCGTCGCAGCCGCCGTCCCGTTCCTGGAGTCATCACTAGCAAGGACGACGAGAGCGCCAAAGTCGGTGTCTCGAGGCGTAAGGCTGCTCCCAACCGCAAACGCACTGGCGGCGGGAGGAAAGATCCACTCACGCCAAATGATGCGCAAACTGCCGTGGAGGCTCCTGAGGAGTACATCGATCCTGATGAGCCGCGCTATTGTATCTGCGGAGATGTGAGTTGGGGAACCATGGTTGGATGTGATGCGGATGACTGCAAGCAGGAGTGGTTCCATCTGGAGTGTGTCGACTTRAAGGAGGAGCCTAAACGCTTGACCAAATGGTATTGTCCAGACTGTCGGAAGAAGTTGAAGCTGGGAATCAACACAAATGGACTGGTGGGAAGGAATGTATGAATACACTGGTGGAGGTTATAATGATTAATGAATGAAGACGAGGATCGGCGCAATGGGTGATGTGGCACCGATTGGTGTCTGGACGGGATGATATCCACTTGTTTTGCTTTACAAGAGTGTGGAAGAGTCGGGGGATCATTTAATGTGGCACTGAACCTTCGATGGCATGTGGGTTTATAGAAATACTTCTGATGACTTCCATTTAGTGTAGACGTGTACTACATGGCCTTGATTCATCCATATCGCTGTAAAGTGGCAGTCCCCGGCTGTGGTCATTCACCTAGGTAGCTGGCTGGGCCTGCAAAAGGTGTGCGTGCTGGTCAGAGCGATCAGGAGTCGTGAAGCATAGATGCCTGGGTGACATTCTGTGGCTTGCTTGAGTGCTTCTTGGTCTACGGAAGGTCCTTTGCCGCGATGCTTTTGAAACAATGACACATCCAACGAGTGCCAATATAAGATAAAGCTATTCATTATAAAACCCGGCTCGACAGATCGCAACCTTGGAAGTCTGCTACAGTCTCATGCGCGAGGGACAATTGCTACCCCAACCCTAACCCGGACGATTCAACAATCACAATCAATGACTTGGCGGGAAAAGCAACCTCCCTTCCATTCCACCATCCACCTGAAGATTTACACCATTCACATGTCCCGAAAGCGTAGGCGAAGATACGACCGCAACTTGTCTGGCAATATCCTCAGGCTTACCGACCTTTTGAAGGGGAGTCGTAGCAAGAGCCCGTTCAACAAATCTCGTGTYCTTTAATGTCTCTTGCTTCAAAGGTGTAGCGACCCATCCGGGGTTGACACTATTGACTCGTCCTCTGGGAGCAATAGCCACGATTTCATTCTTTAGAGTCGGTGTGAGACCGTACATCTGCTTTGATCAGTATAGCCACGAGGTGCATGATGGTGGGAGATACGCACCAGAGCAGACTTTGCTGCTGCATAGTCTCCATGATTGGCTTCGCCGAATTTACCTGCTGTGCTGCCAATGAAACAGATGCTGGCAACGTCTTTGACGGATGTTGGAGCGGATCGAAGGGCACGGAGGTAGGCTTTGCAGAGCAGGAATGGACCTGTGAGGTCTACATCCAATGTGTTGCGCTTGAGTGATTTCAGCAGGATCCCGGAAACCTCATGTCGGATATGCTCACAAATTGACTGAGGTCCATGTCGGCAATATGACTAGAGTGACACTCAGCACAAATCCAGCTCAGGAGTCATATTGGGGAATATACGTGTCATTGCTGGGCCATATGCCATGATTCAAAATCAAGACGCTAACCGGGCCATTGCGTTGTGATGCTTCTTCAAACAGCCTGTTGACTGCAATCTCGTCACGAACATCCGCTTGTAGAGCAACGATGTCCGAGAGATCCGTAAGCTCTCCAGGCTTTGAATCTGAACATGTCAGCTGTGTCTGCACCGTCTGAATCAATAACCACCAACTGTAGTGAGCTGTGATACGAGCTCCAAGCCTCTGGAACGTTTTGACGGTCTCAAGGCCTATGCCTCCAGCAGCGCCAGTGATCAAGACATGAACGTCTTGCAGACCGAAATCGAGAGACATGGTGGGGCGGAACGGGGACAGTACGTGGAAAGAATATCGAGAGTTGAAGAATAGGTGGATTACCAGGAGKAAGAAGAGCAAGCGTTCAGATTGGATCATCGAGTCATCAAAAACCGAGGTCGTCCCGCGCAATTGCCTGATTCGGCGACATATAGGAATAGTACAAGTGAAGGGCGTGAGCTGCGAAGATAGCCTTTGAGATTCTGCGAGCATCACATCCAAGCGACTATTACATAGTATTGATGTACTCACTCGTCGCTCGGCTGTGCTTGCCTTGCCTGCCTGGCATTACCAGCCAGGGAAATAGCTGTACGGCCCGATCTTGCGTGCCAATGGTGTCGAATGTCGACACCTACTGTGAAGAGATCTGCAAGAATGGGTCGTATTGTTCATTAAATAAGAGGATCATCCCGCATGCCTCTATGCGGCTTCGACTTGATCTGCCCAGGATTTGCTCGAAGGTTTCGTGGAAACAGGCTCATTGGCAGTCTTCGATCCAGTCGTTGGTGGGAGAGATGGGAAATCTTCCCCTTTCGGTGCTGACACAGGTGCCTGGGTTCGTCCTCCTCGGCCACCTCCCCTTCCCCTATCGTTCTTCGGTTCACGATAGAGATATTCCCGTCCATCGCTGTAATCCTCCTTGTCGCCAGAGAAGCCGCCCCGCTTGTCATGGCGAGCGCCGCTACGGAAATCATCTTCTTGCTTCTCAGCATCCCACTCGCGACCTTCCATGGCCTTCAGCTTCCTAAGCCTGTTCTTCTCCCGCTCTCCCATCATCTGCTGACGGTCTCGGCGCTCCTCTTTCTTCCGCTTCTCGGCCACATGCTTAGCCTCCTGCTCTCGATGAGCAAACGAAGCAGCATCTGCCTCTGCCCTCGCGTGTGCTGCTGTCAGGTCCGCATTCTTGATTGAAATCTGGGCCATCTTCTGTGCAAGCTCGTCCTCCGTCAACTYGGGCTTCCGTACACCACCCGTAGCATGTCGATCGCCACGGACGGAGGCAGTGGCTTCCTTACGTGGCCCAGTCGGGGCATTCTCAGGTGGTGGCGCGCTGTTCTGTGGTGCAGCTTGCGACTGTGTCTGACCTCTGTTCTCGCTTGTCCTTGTGTTTTGCGCTGCCGGTGCCGGTGCCTGTGCCTGCTGATCTCCCCGAGTCTGCGCGCGTCCATCGTTGCCTCCTCGACCCCTTCCTCTTCCCCTACCCCTCGATCTAGGTGCCTCATCTGACCCTCGGGGAGCATGCGCGACTGGCGGGGGAGCCTGTCGAGGCGCGGATGCTGTAACTACAGGCTCTGGCGCAGGAGTGAAATCATCGCTGAACAGGTCATCGTCGGAGCGGATTCGCATCGATTCCTCGGCGACTACATCGTCGAACAAATCGTCATCGTTTGCGCCGGTTTGCGCAAAGAGCTCAGCGGTTGCGACATCTGGCGGAGGCGGCTCGACCGGAACAGGCGCGAAAGYGGTGGCAACGGCGGAGAGGCCTGAAGCAGCGGGTGATGGGGATGATGTCTGCTTTCCATTATTAGCATCCGGATGCTGATGTAAATTCCCAATGGCGGCTCGTACCTTTTCTGGCTCTGGCACTGGGAGTACTGTTGATTTTGCTTCTGTCGCTGACTCGCCTGCCGGTGGATCTGCCCATATAGACTGGTTCATGTTGTGATGCACAGTATCAATCTTCCGGATATGAATGATATGTAAGGTATGCAAGTGAGGTGTCTTGAAAGTTGTATTCAATCGAGGAAAGTCGTCATGCTCGAGGTAAGCGACAAAACAACCACATCAACAAGAACCCGCGTCGGTGACGCCCTCGGCATGTGCCAATGATTTCATCGTCTGTGCTCTTCGAGGAATCCCCACAGCATTTGCTGTAATACTCTACAAGCCTACCGAATCCTCAGCCACCTGGGCAACATTGGATTTGCGCCGCTAGAATACTTGTTCTCCTAGGTGTCGTCCGCAGTTTCCCCTTCCGACCGGACAAGACGTCTTTGCCCTCAATGTCTACCACCTTCAACTTTATCACCGAGCCACCGAGGGAGTAATGCAGAGAATACTTGATAGCACCCAAACCCTAGGAGCGGAAATGAGATGAAGTATCGCCGTGGACCTTCCAGGACAGCAAAACGACAAATGTCCACTCGTCTTCGACATTACTTGTGACAAAGCGGCAATTTCTGCTCTCGGCCGTCTCAAACTTGCCCTCGATTGGAGAGTTGACGTCGACACCAATGAACATCGTGTTGGGGTGTTGGAAGGCCATTGTAAAAGCCCAGATGCCACTCCCACATCCCAAGGTCAACGGCTGTCTTCATATCAGCAGGCAAAGGTACCAAACCAAAGTCAAAGACTTGTTTCTTCTGGAGTAAGGAGTATTGGGTCGAGTTCTCTCGGCGGATCTCACATTCTCAGATAACCAGGTTTTAACACATCTGGGGAAAATCTATACAGCTGGATCTTGCAATTAGGATGATGCCGTTCATGTCTCTTCGCATTGAGCATGCATGTCGGAGAATCCATCGAAATGTTCAAGCATCGAGTTTTCCTCCAGCAATCCGCCTCAATCCGCCTCGTGTAAGCTCACTTCTCCTCCTCGTCTAGCTTGTACATACCAACACATCGACCAGACTTCTCCCACCACTTCCCACCTGCATGATCATCGACACCCTCACCCCTTTTAGCCTTCTCCCTCTCTCCGCGCACCGCTACCTCTTGAAACTCCTTCCGAATCGCGGCTTCCTGCTCAGGAGACGCATTGTGGGGCTGAAAGAGCAATACTCTTCTCTCCAGACAATCCTCCCCATCCCTGATAGCCCGAAGGTACTCGAGCTGCACGTCCATGTTGTTTTCCATGATGGCCATGTCGCGAACGAGGGTCCAGTAGAACTCGTTGAACTCGGCCTTGCCTGCGGCGTCTCCAGAGAGCTTTTTACGCTCCGCTGAACATTCCTCGAAAGTGTCGACCTGGGCGGGGATCTTGAAGCCTCTCTTCTGCGCCGCCGATTGATTCTTCTGTGACTGCTGCGCCGGCGGAGGCTTTTGGTCTGCTGTGTTCTTGTTGTCCATGTTGATATCTCGCTCAAAGCTCTGACTTGTTGGAAGGATGAACTTGGTGAGGATAGAATTGGGATGAGCCCGCTGCTAGTTTTGAAGCACAGAAGAGGTGAAGAACTTTGCTTTCAGTAATTTGCTTTCAGTTTCGTTTGGTTGTTTGAATGCTGCCAAGATGGAAAACTGCATATTTGTCTTGCCTGCAGCAGGGGTATGGGCCGAGACATCAAAGAGACGGCATGTGTTTATGGCGGCCAGGATAGCAAAGGAATTCGGAACATGGCATCTTGCCCGTTTATGCCACTGACGCAATCACGTTCAAAGGCTCGTTGCCCTTACGATGTTCCGATTGCTACACCCACCTAGCAAGGACTGCCTCAAACGAGGACGCCGAGGGCGCCAAAGCTGAGCATGAATGCCGCCAGTGATGGGCTTCAAGTGGTCGCCATGCAAGCGGCAGCAAAACTTTCAAGTCTAGCATTGGCGCGAAGCTGCATGCCACCGCTGCAAACCAGCGACATCAGGAACTCTCTGGGCCCTATACAGTACCACATTCTCCCGAACAGGGCAGTCATAAATGATCGCGTTCGGTCGCAAGGACTGAACGAGCTAAATGCGAACGAGCAAGAGGCGAGCGATGCGAAATTGTTTTGAGTCCACCGGTCGGTCAGCTGCAAGACAGTACAGCTTTGAGCGAATGTACTTGGCGGCCTGTGGTCCAGAAGCGAAGGGTCGACTATGAGGGATGCTATAGATGGACGGGTCGTTGCGATGGGAATGATGATCGGAAAGGTTGCTTGCAATATCTAGTAGAGGTGATCGTCTTAAAAAACCACGGAATCGCATACGAGGTGTTTAGGCAAACTGCTCAGGCAAAGAAGCCACCAAAGAGGATGGAGCGACGTCTAGAAAACCGGCCAAGCACCTTCCTAAGACTAGAAACACCGCTAAGCGCCCCTAGCATGAGGCTTGAGCAGCATGTATCTCTTTTTGGTCGGAGCGACCCGCATTGCATGGTGTTAGAGAGTGGCTGATGATGTAACTAGCATGCTTGACCACGGAGGACCAGACGACTGTGGCGAAGCATCGCATCGTCCTCACAAGCACAAGCGGTTTGCTCTCCGTCACGTTTCGTTTCATCCTCTCATTGCCYCACACCGTTGTGCTAAAACCGTGCGCGGACTTGATTGGACACGGAAGCGAGATTTTCGAATTAGTGCACGGACGGGAACCTGTAACCTCTCCTCCTAATTCCATCACAGGCCGTGCAAGCCGTGGACAACAACTTCTTCACCCATCCCGTCGAACTTGCGTATTCGCGACATGTAGGTACACCATGGCCAGCCTGAACGCGTCCGCTATATTCTCCGGCGGAATCGCACAAACCGGATCCGTCACAACAAGAGCCTTCTTCCTGAATCTTGCCACCGGTTTCGGTCTGTTTGCTTTCCAACTTTCGGGCTTCTTTCTGCTGAAGAGCTCGAAAATCGGCCGTCGCATATAGTCAGTGCAGTTCTGGTCATCTCGATCGCATTTTGCTCATTCCAGAACAGTCAACCAAAGACCTATCTCGTGCAGGAACGACTTCGCGTCGAAGCCATACCTAGGAGTCCCCTCGCATGGATTACTCGCATTTTCAAGATCAAAGGCGAAGAACTCAAGCTCAAATGTGGTCTGGTGCGTGCACTGCAATCCTAGCTGGCAGGATCTGACTTGACTGATGTTTGTTTGCAGGATGGATACTTCGCGATCCGTTTCCTCCGGGCTATGGTCATCATCTTCGTTCCGCTAATGATGATCATTGTTGTCATCTTACTGCCCATAAACTTCAACGGCGGTAGGAACAGTAACGACTTTCGCATCGGAGGAGAGACCGTAGGTGAAATTGAGACCCAAGCACGAGGACGTCCAAGACACTTGCTTACCTCTCATATCTCGCTTTAGAAACCCTCTGCCGTCACCGGCCTGGACAGGCTGTCCTGGCAGAATGTGGCGCCAACACACACAGCCCGATATTGGGCGCATCTATTGTGTGCGCTTCTAGCAATCTGTTGGACGCTCTATCGCATCTACCGCGAAAAGCTCCATTTCATCAGCGTCCGACAGGAGTTCCTGACCTCGCCGGAGCACCGATTACGCGCTTCAGCAAAGACGATACTCGTTACCAACATACCAAGCGAGTATCGGAGCGAAGAGGCTTTGAAAGCACTTTTCGACGTCTTTGTGGACAATGATGACCGCCGTCGGCTTCACGTGTGGGTCAATCGAGACTATGGGTCTCTCCGGAAATTGGTCGCTCAACGCAAGAGTGCCTGCCACGCCCTCGAAAAGGAAGAGTTGAAGACGATGCGGCAGGTCAATAAGCGCTACCGCAAGACTGACGGCACTTCAAGTGAACCAACACAGTCGCCGCGATCTTCAGGAGACACAGTCGTGGCCGAAGACTCTCTCGAAGCTGACGATACAGGCGCAGAACCCCAAATTACTGCCGCTTTCGAGGCTGATTGCCAGGATGACCGGCAGTTGTGGCGCCAATATCTCAAGGCCACCTCAGAAGGACGTATTTCTCTAGTGGAAGACGCAAATGGTGAATTGAAGCCAGCCAAATTCTGGCAACGCAGCCACAAAAAGGTTCCAAAGGTCGCATGGCTACGAAAGGAAGTTGCTCGACTGACTGTGCAAATCGATGCGCTGTTGCCGGAACTCGACAACGAAGCTCGGTTCAAATTACAAAATTCCGCCTTCGTTCAATTCGACAGGCAGATGTCGGCCAACATGGCTTGCGCGCTGATCAGTCACCATCAGCCTGGGCGGATGGCTCCAAGATACCTAGACGTTGCGCCCCATGAGGWTGTCTGGTCAAACATGGGGCTTACGAGTCTCCACCGCTTTATCAGAACCTTCATTGCTCTTGCCTTGTTTGTGGGAATGCTGATCCTGTGGGCGATACCGACCTTCTTCCTCAGCATCTTATCGCAGCTGGACTCGCTCCGGCAGACGACCAGCTGGTTGCGATGGTTGCGAACTTGGGACAAGTGGATCATAAGTTTCATCTCTGGTATTAMTTCWTTCAATTGAAGTGCCTGCCAATCGYTGACCAGTTGCAGGCCCTGTATCGTCCTTGCTCTTAGCCCTGCTTGTCCAGCTGGTCGTTCCAGCGCTCTGCCGAAAGCTGGCCGTGCTGGTCGGAGCGCCCACGCGCAGTCGGCGCGAGATTGTCACGCAAGCATTCTACTTCACATTCCTCCTTGTAGAATTGGTCCTGGTGACCTCCATCTCCAATGGTCTCCTCGGAACCCTTTCAGCGATCGTAAACAACCCCACCTCTATCGTGAATACCCTGGCGAGTGAACTACCGAAAGCCTCAAACTACTTTTTCAACTACCTCATCATTCAAGCCCTTGGATACAGCGGATCCGTCCTCTTTCAGTACCTGCGACTTCTGTACATAACCTTTATCTGGCCATGGTTCACGCAGACTCCTCGGGAGGAAGCATGGCTTCAGACCACAATTCCTCACCAGATGTGGTAAGTCTCTTCGGAGTTATGAGCGGACGAACGTTGTGCTAATCGCTTCTTCAAGGGCCAACGTTTACCCCATCTGGACCAACTTTGCGGCTATTGGGCTCATATACTCGATCATCAGCCCCTTGATGCTCATATTCATCTCGTGCGTATTCATGCTGTTCTTTGTCGCCTATCGGCACAACTACTATTACGTTCAGCGGAATAAAGTTGACACGCATGGACTGCTCTTCGACAATGCGCTATCCCAGCTATTCTCCGGCGTGTACATCATGGAGATCACGCTCGTCGGCTTGTTCTTCCTGGTGAAGGATAGCGACTCTGACCTAGCCTGTACGCCGCAAGCGATCATCATGATAGTCGCACTCGCCCTCACTGCTGCATACCACYATGTTCTGGAGCAGGCGTTGCGGCCTTTGTCAGAGCTGCTACCTGTCACGCTGGAAGACGAGGCGGCCGAGGCTGAGGAAAAGCTACTTATGGCGGATACTAGGGGTCGCCCGAGCAGCGACATGGATCGAGAAGCCGAGGATGCTGGTATCCCGCTGCCAGATGTGAAAATTGTCGGGGAGGAGCACGACGATAAGCATGACCACAAGCACGTTGGCAGTAAGAGAAAGCGAGTGCGGTCGAAGTCAAGTCGCGGCTCTACGTCTGGACTCGTGGAAACAGCAGAAAATGCACGGAAGACGTTGCTTCGGGTCAACAAGCGGGTTGCGGGAGTRACGATCCCAGTGCGAGAGCATGTGAATCTTGCCACCGGTGCTGCACGCCGTGTTTACGTTGGCGACCAACTTGGCGAAGCATTAAGTCGTTACCCAGACGAGTTGATCGACTTGTCTCCAGCCGAGCGGCAAGCGGAGCTCAGAGCTGCCTACCAGGATCCGGTCACGCGCGAGCCTACACCTATTATCTGGATACCGCAAGACGCGGCTGGCGTTTCGGACGACAGTGTTAACAGCGCGAAAAAATATGGGAGGCACTTGCAGTATAGCAATGCAGGAGCATTCCTGACCGCGAGGAATCATTGTGAGGTTGTGCAGCCGGCTCCTGACGTTCGACCAGATTGGCTACTGGATTGGGTGTTGTGAGGATATGTTCATGTTTACTAGCGAAATTCACATTGGCAGAACACGGCATGCCCTCAATAGATTTTGAAAGCGGCTTTAATCTCACCATTTAGCCTTCGAATTCACCACGTCGCTGCACGATTGGAGAGGCCAAGCAGCATCAGGTCGCTGACGGGCCCTTCATGTTCCGCAGATAAGCTGCGCCAACATTGAGCGTTCAGTACAACGTTGTACACAAGTTGAGCATGAGAATGTGCAGCGCCTCTCTCAAAGTTGCCATTTGAACGATCAGAGTTGATAACTCACTACTTCACCTTTCACTTAAATTACACTGAACAACTCTCACAATTCTGTGGCAGTGCATAGTAGAAATCAATTCGTAGAATGCGAGGGAAGTAAAGCGAAAAGTCGTTCCCTGTTTAAGGATATTTGCCACCGACAAGCCTGTCGTCATGTCTCACCAAGTTTTGACAGAAGTACATGTAACAAAGAGCTTCCCCTCGAGCATGATATTTGTCCCTCTTACATCAAGCAAATTCACTTTCATCAATCAATCGATAACATCAAACCACAGAAAGAATGGCTAGCCGATCAAACTTCAGCTCTTCCATGAGCTACAGCGTTTCCAGCACWAATCAAAACGGCGAGACAACAACCAGCGGGCAGCAGACTTCCCATCAGAGGACCACAGATGAGAATGGCCATACGACTGTGAGATCTACGAATCAGAATCTTGGCGAGCCGGCTGTCGAGTCCACCAAGCAGTTCGACTCAGCAGGTCGGGAATTGAATGGTGTGGAGAACGGTGCAACTGGTAGTCGCCGGGTTCAAGACATCAGCGATGAGCAGCAAGCTCAGAATGATCGTGATTATGAAGAAAGGATGGAAGAGGAGTAAGTAGAACCGTGTCGATTCAGACAGTTTCCCGAGCTGACCTTCCTCTTAGATACGCGAAACGCGAAGGTGGCGCGTAATGAATTGACGAGCGTCCATGTACTGTCTTACTTCTTGCCGACCTGACACGGGCCGCTAGCTAGCAATCTCATCTCTGCCTTCAAAATCAAGTAGATATGGATCACCCATAAGCTTGACATAAGCTGTTCTTGATAAACTCCGACCAGCGACATTAATGTCCGTCTTGATATCATCAATCAAGCTCTCCTTGCTCACGTAGTCAAGCTCAGGCCGTATGAAGCCGGCAATCAACAGGTTCATGTGGCTTCCGTAAAAGTCGATGGAAAAGTCGTGCATGATGTGGACCTCCACACTGCGCACTGTGTTCTTGTAGAAGGGATTCCAGCCAATGGACATGACCATCGGGTAGACAGCGCCTTTTGTCTCAATATCCGCATGACCATTCTTCTCCTTGCCTTGTGAGAGGACTCCATTGAGGGTTGTCTGCACATCCTCCGCCATGAGCTTGTATTTCGACACACCGCTGGTACCAGGCGGGTGCTGGCGAACGGCATCGGACGGCGATAGGCCCGCCCAGCCGTAGTAGACGCCGGATTCTATATCTTCCTGCCCACCCACGGAGAGGCCGGAAAGAGGAATGTTCGCGGTTGGTATGCCCAGCTACAGGTGCGCAATGTCAGCGTGTTTCAACCGTGATATCGTCATCATGAGGGAAAGCTAAATTGAGTGTCAATGAAGCAAGGGTTGCAAGCTCATGGCGCTGTGGGTATAAAGGCTGTGAGACCAACGTGACAGACACGCTGCTGGCTCAGGTCCGTCCCAGCGGAGAGGCGCCGCCGATGACCATGACAGCGGCTGGCTGACCGCGAGATTGACAGACCAATCCGCATGCGAGCGCCCTTACACTGTACCGTGAGTTGGCGTGGTACATGCCACCTGCTTGTCTGCTGCAGCGGTGTGAAAGGGTGTGTGGTGAGGCGTGGAGGGGAACCGTTCTGGGATGCGTGGCCAAGCGATTATTGACGTACCTCTGAGCTTCCGCGCCCGAAACCTTTGATCACTTTGCCATTGAGTCGGAGTGGAAATGGCGGTGCAGGTCCACTTTCAGGACCAGCGACCGTATCACGAGGACCGTCTGGACGCATGTTGGGAATTGCAGTTGGTTGCTCAATACATGTACAGGTAGTCGTACCTTAGTACCTAATCGTTTACCCTGACATAATAGATTATCTGCGCCGATCGCGCAATGAGGCAAGCACGTGATTTTAGCTATCCAAATTATTAGGTATGCTATGGCTCGCTATTGTGAACATTGAGAGAACAGAGGCTGTTCAMACGCACGTATTACTGCCACCCATTGTATGCGCCGAAATCGGACATCTATGCACCGGCCGTGCCAGACGGCAGACTCGACAAGCCTTTGCATCATTACCGCGCATCCATAGGCATTGCATTCGTGGATCATGAGTAGTGAGACCGTTAAATCAATGGCAGGAACTGCAAACGGTTAGAACACGAACAGAAGAGCAGGACAAGGCAAACTTACATTAATGACAATCAACATCGGGATATTAAACATGTCCTGCTTGASCATCCAGCACAATTGGCAGTCCACGCGGCCGTTGCTCTCACCAAGGGCACTCATACCGGCTTCAGCTCTCATAGAGAGCTCGGTCTTGATCTCACCCAGCTTTTTGATGCGCTTGCCATCGTCCGTGAACTGATCGCCTGTTGCCCAGCCAGAATAGTCCTCAGTCCTGTACTTGAGGAGTGAACATGGTGGCCCTCCGATGACGCTATTGCGAGCTGCCCCAAAGGCCAATTTGGCGAAGTCTTCATAGAATTGTACGACGCTGTCCTCGTCCATGAGCTCGGCGAGGAATACAGGCTGCGGTCGGCCTGGATCCATTCCGACATTGGGGTTTCTTGGAGTCACAGCTCCCCGAGAGCTCGTGCCCGTTTGAGTTCCAGAGTCGGTGCCGCCTTTGTTGATGTTAAGATTTGGTTCCTTACCGAGCAGTACATCACGTTTCCATCCAGTGACGAGGCAAAACTCCTTGCTCACAWATGCAATCTCACCTGTACGGCGACAGATGAGGGTGGGTGTTCCGTAGTTATTGGCAAAATCTGCTTGCTCATACAGCGTTCGTTGGAAGCACTTCTCCATAAAAATGAGGTCGTCGTGGCACAGCTTTTGGTTGCATGAGATGAACGAGGGTCTGATGGTCGCAAGCGCCTTTGCGATGCGCAGCACCTTTTTCGTGGGAAAATGTCGTTGGAGGAAAGCCGTGAGAGCGTGGAATCCAGCCGTGTATGAATAGGGAGCTGTTACAGATTTGTAGATCTCCGAGGTGTCCCGTCTTCGCGTGCTGCGATTGGGATCTGAGAGAGAATCGACTGGGAACGGTGCTTGTTTGCGAGATTGTTGCTGCGCTTGAGACAAACTGTGCCGCAAGAGATCCGAGGGTTGGGTCTGTTCCGGCTGACCAAATTGGGTTTCTGGCGACGACATGGTGGCCGACTGGTAGCCGGCGAAGTCTTGAGGTTGGGAATGTGGGCTCGCACCGGTCAAAGAAGGCGCTGGCTCTCCTATAGCATAGGCGTCCATGCCGTAGTTCTGCGTGGCCCAGATATTGGTGGCGTTGCTGCTGTGTCTGGAGCCTGCGTTTGGCGCACCCTGCCAGGAAGGGAATGTTTGCTGCCCGTAGCCATTGAATCCGGCGGGATTCGAGCCAGTCCCGTCGTAAGACACGCTTCCCTGGTTAGCATGACCCATAGAGTTCATGCCATCCAATTCTGGCGTATTCACTGCGCCAGAAGAAATGTGACCGAGCATGCCGAATTCCAGCGCGCCATAGTGATTGCCAAAGTTTAGCTCGGAGATGTTAAAGTTGAACAGAGATGGATCGTTCGAGTCAAAGTAGGTAGCGTCAAAGGATGCATTGCCCGTTACGCCGATCGGCGGAGTCTGGTCAAGCGTACCGGTCAGCTCCTGCGTGGGAGATGTCTGCTGGCTCGGCGTTGCCTGGTAATGAGAGGGGGTTTCCACCGCCTGGTTGGTGAACTCAGGCGCCAGTCCATTGCTATCAATCATCGGAGGGCCCATGTGGCCTTGTTGGGGCGGCTGACCGTACTGTACGAAGCCAGCAGGCGATGTCTGTGGAAAGAAGGAAGCGCTTTGGGACGCCGGCACCGCCATGCCATTCGGTGTAGGCGGTCCTTGCATGCTTCCTGGCCGGTTCATTGCATAGTTGTTGTTGGGAAAGCCGGGTATGAGTGCCTCGGCCGGAGCATCATGAAGATACTTTGCCTTCTTACGGACGCCATCGTGGCATTGATCTTGCAGACCACGCTTGATGCATCTGAGACACGGGCGTTCGTCGCCTTCGATTGTTAGTCTAATAATCTATCCCCGGCATGTGGCGACGACCTACCACAAGTGAGATGGGCACGCTGACAAGCAAAGCAAGCGCGGCGGGCTTTCTTGCGTCGCGGGCGCGATGGATCTTTGGCATTGCTTTTGGCGGGCTGTGCATTGCTGCCGTTGGCGTGTGCAGGCGACTTCTCGTCGGTGGAGGCGCGTTCGATCTTTTCCTCTGCCATGTTGCCGGACTCGTACTCTACACCAGGTGATGAAGGAGATGCATCTTCGGCGTCGGGAGACATATTGACGTATTAACGTTTCCACGATTCGCCTCCAGCACGACCACCCCGACCAGTCACCACACTGCGCACAGGCCCGGCAAGCTAGCGACCCACGTTGCTCTGCAGTGCGTGGCCGTGGATGTTGGCTGAAAAGGGAGACCCGTCAGGCTGGAATAGAACCACGGTGCTGCAGGAAGAATGCCTGGCGCTGGCGCTGGTGCAGGGCCGCAGGCACTCCCTCGCGATCACGCGAGCGGCGGGCGGTTGTGCGACGACTATGATCTCCAAATAACCTCGCTGTATTCCCCCTCGCTAGCAGCGACACAATTCGCAAGAGTTGCGGCAGGCGATTATTGGCGACCTGCCTGTGCGAACCACTGTCTAATGTTTGTTTGTTGCGCGTGCGCGTGGGAGCCCGTCCGACTGCCGAGCGGTTCTTGAGATGCGACAGGTCCAGAATCGGCGGAGAAGTCGACGGGGACTGCATTGGATGTCCCAGGCCTGGGTTCGCGAGTTGTGTTACATTCGCTTCCACTCATGCTAGAACTACCATGGCGGTGGGTCAAGGGCAAGGGCCTGTTGTGTTCCCAAGGGCAGGCGGCACACAACACCACGAGGCAAAGGAATCGAGATTACGGCAGGCGCTGCGGTATGACCGTCGTATTGACACTGTTGTGTGCTGTGCGCAGCTTCACGCAGGTCTCGCAAGCATTGCACGCGGTTCACCAAATGATGTCGCCAGTGCACGGGCGGGGCCGACAAGGCAGGCCGATTAGTGCGAACCTCTTCAGGCCAAGGCCCGGTGGAATTGACGATTGCCGCCCTTCATCATCTCTTTGCATCGGAGGTTGTTTACTATGTACCCTATCTCCACAGAGTCCTCTCGAGCATCCTACCTCTGGTGCGTTTGCAGTGAGTTCATTCTCGCAAAGCATATTAAGCTATGAGGAACAACTTTCGATGTAAAGAAGCGCTGTGCTTGGAGCAGCTAAAGATGTCGTGCTTCTGCATTACCGATAATACTGTCGAGACAATGCTGTTCGATAAGACATTTGACTCCCTGCGAGGCTGCTTCATTCTGTGCCTATACTTTAGCTACCTATTCGCGAGCACTGTCACAGAACAAGGAGAGCCGGCAACCTTCAATAATCTCATCAGCCCTGGGCCTATGATGATGCACGATTAGGTATGCGTGCCCCAACCACCTAACCCCACAAAATGACTATGCCGCCGCCGGGGCAGAACTAGCCGAATTGATCCTCTTCAACCAACATGGCATGCCGCCCTCGAAGCGAACGCTCACTAGCCCACACCCGTAGCTGCAGCAGCAGCAGGTATCCCGCGCCGCTCAACCTGTTCTCAATCTGCGACATGCGCGCCGCTCATCGGACCCGGCGCGATGGATGTCGTTCCTTCTTCGCATTCCCCTACTTCAATCTCCACAGATTGATGGCGGCGACCGTCTATACCGACTGTTCCTTTCGTCTCCTTTGAGCGGCCTGCAGCGCTGTGACATGCCTGCCACGCTGTCGCCAATCTGTCACCGCCTTTCTCGTGGCTTTTTAGGCGACGCGGGCCCCGAGGTAAGGGAAGCCGGAGCCTGCGATCTGAATGGCTTCCTGGATCCGCCATGCAGATCTAAGCCTGCGGCTCGCCATGCTTTGTCCGACCACGTTGTAACACGTGGAGACAGTGGGGACGGAGGCAACGACTTCAGGTGTGGGGACACTTGCTCGGCTTGCTCGCGAACTTCTTTGATGCACGTTGCTTCTAGCTGGCCCCTGAGTCGGAACTTGTGAGCAGTATCTGGAAATCGCCTGCAGGCACCGTCCCGCCACCCGTCGTTGTTCTGGTCTTTCGTGCAATACGAGCTGCACGCTATCTACGGGCACCACCTTTTACATCGTCCCGCGCGCCCCCTGCTCTGGAGACGAAGTGGAGCTTCTGGAATGCTGGGACGCTGATATGCAGCTGTGCCACCATACCTGATCCTCGCGATCCGGACTATATTGACCGGGTACATCCCAATCAGGCTACTTGGCCTGTGCGAACCTCGACCTGCTCCTAATCCGTTTGCCTATCCTAAAGAAAACATATGCTAGGGCAGAAATCAGCACGACCCACGGTACWGGAATTCACGAAACTCACGGAAGGGCGACAGCGCAAGTGCGATGAACCTGGGAGTCAAGATTTCGTCAGTGATGTGCTGCGCCTCCCACTGCGGTGGCGAGATACCCCAATAACGACGAGGCCCACTGATATCTACGATTCCAAATTAGTCTCTGTTGACCGCTCTTTCCGAATAGAGGACGTACCCTAATTGGTGATACCTATTCGATTCGCGTTAACATGGCCACGGTCTTGCGGAGAAGTGCAGAAACACTTACATTTGTACGCCGAACAAGGGAAAGGCTATTGAATGCTGTATGTCAGGCACAAGCCTCGCGATGGTAAGATAGCAAGGGGCTACTGACCTGCAGCAAAGCTGGATCGAGCGAACGAATTGGCGGCGAGCGCGCTGGCCGCGTATTGGGGGTACTTGAGTGTCTCGTCAGCGCTATGGTGTTGTCTGCGATGTCGAAATCGCCATCCCTGCACGAAAGGCATCGACTGGATCACCTACGGCCTCAACAAGAAATGTACTACCAGGAGCGTCAGCACGTGCTTCTTTGATCCATGTCGAAACACTTACAACACCCCTGAGAAGACAAATATGTTGCCCACCCCAAACACCGCACTCCAAACGATGGGCACTGCTATTGATCAGCGGTCGAGACGTGGACGAAATCGAACAAGTCAATCACCTATCCAGTGAATGCGGGAATATGTCCTATGCTTGTCAGCATGACGCGTTGCATGTAAGCTTGCTTGCAGGTCCCAACTCACGTCCAGGCGAAACCTGGCGCAGCACGTGTTAGCACATGGATCACATGCATCACATGCACCATATCTAAGGATCTGCTGTGGATCTTGACCTACCGAACAGAGAGATGGGGACGACTAGCGCCCCCATAATTGTTGGCGGAAGGCGGAATTCAGGCTCGGAGATGCCGTCATTCTTGTCAACCAGCCTGTTATCTACACTCAATCAGTTGACGTCGACGCAGGTCGTGTGTCAATGAGGGAAGATGATACAGTTTCTCCGCCACAATGGATCGCAGCCAACACCTAGCAGCATACCCACAAGGATGCCCAAGAATGAGAGACCAATCTGCCATTCGTTGAACCCGTGGTTGTTTTGGAATACGACGGCGAATGCCTATTTCCTGTTAGCATTCTTCCCGGCCCGCAGAGCGCGTAACAGAGACCCCAAAAAAGAGATATAGTATTCCCAAAAGCACGGCACTAAGGCAGCACAGGCTCAAACACATCTGCGCGAGGTTGTAAGCGAGCGATCAAAGATAGGTGCAGCACACCCCTTCGGCCGGACTTGGTACCTGCTCAAAAAATAGCAGCTGAAACGGTCTTATGCAGGACCACATCACTGTTCTCGAGACTGAGCGGCTCATGATTTCGATGGGTGCTTTCCACTGGTAAGGGTCAGTCGGTGGATGACAGGTCCATATCAAAGCCGGAGGGTTATCCTCACCCGATCGTCACCGCTTTCTTTTCGCAATCGTATCGCCTTTCCCCGTAGCATAACGGGTGGATAGGTTTCGGGAACGAAGAGCACGATGAGTATCCACTGAACTGCTGACCAGATGATCAGGACATACWGTCCGATGTCAGTCGCAAACTCAACGCTTTCGGACGGCAAGACCAACGAAGCTCCATCTCCAGTCGGTAAATTGATTGATGAAACCGCCTGCAAGTGAGAAGGCAGTCTCGGTCAGCACGCGTTTCAGATGTTGTCTTGGATGCAGCGTCTCTTTGCATCGGAATGTGTACTTTGACAGCCAAAGGCCGACTTTCGCTACAATCTCAGGAGAGTTGATTGGCTAGCACCATACGAGGCCCAGTATGCTCGAGAGGACTCTGAACAACCTCCGATGCAACGAGACGACGTAGACATGACCGTTGTCTACTCACCTACAACAGGTCCCACCTCGGGACCTAGAAACGGGCTCGCTGTGTAGACCATCATGGGGAGAGAAAGCTGCTCCTTTGAAAAGAGATCACCCACCTGTTGATCAAAAGTCAGCTCTGGAACACTTTAGACCAAGGTCCGGTGAAATTGATGGTTGCCGGCTGTCCTAGTAGTGAATCGACGACCAAGCTCACAAATGACCCGCGGGAAGAGAGCTTCTCTTTAAAAAAAAATCACCTACAGTGCCGCCGGCGACAGAGAGAAATGCACTACCGGCCAGTCCATCAAAGAAACGAGCAATAAGCAGGGTTTCAATGTTCTTGGCCAGGGCGCAAGGAATCAACCAAATCACGAACATCCCAAAAGCGCATATGTCTGAACGATAAGAAGTTAGCCCTGGAACACTTTGGACTCGATCTGTAGTCTCTGGATCAACATCAACCGATCAGCTTCAAGGAAGGGCACTAACAAATGTTTCGTCGACCGTAGAACTCCGAAAGAGGTGAGAGGATCATGGGTCCCAAGCCCAAACCACATACATAGATGGTCAAGCCTAACGTGGCTACTAATCTCGAGACCCCAAACTCAGCTTCCACCTGGCGGTAGGTCGACTATTGCAACCAAGAGTGTTAGCTAGGTAAAGATACAGTCGGTGTCTTCGGCCACAACGGATACCGTATATATAGAAGAGGCGCAAGTAACGCAGAGGGAACTGGCGGCCACTATAAGAACAATACACCATTTTGTCAAAATGGGTCTGTTTCTGGGGTCGAACGGATCGCCTTCTCCGTCAAATGAAACCTCGAATTCGCTGTGAGGGTCGGACGGATCGCGTTTTCCTGCCTCATCGTCATCATGGTCTACGGTATAGCCATCGTACGATTTGTATGATCGTGCTGATGAGCGACTGCGAACTTCCTTCAAGGGCGCGAGTCCAAGGGAAGGATGTTGTTGTTGTGGCTTCGGCTTCGGCGTTCGGATGGCTTCAAATTCCAGTTCGTCGTTGGACTTTTCTCTCGCAGGTATTGACATCTTTTCCTCGATGCTGTTTCCTACATCGGATTCCACGAAGGGTTGCTCAACATCCTCGACCATTCTCGTGAGAGGCAAATGCTKTTTGTTCAGTTAATATCCAATGGTGTGGGACCAAGAAATACTGATGTGTATTATGGAATGAAGGGATGTCAAGCAGCACGACCGCGCTCATGTCTGACAACGCAACGCAGAGGATCGTCGACGTATCGCGAATGATGAATGATGAATGAGGCTCATTCGGCGGAAGGGAGTGATGCAAACCATTTTGTCTCCACACTTTGTTGGTACGCGAACTAGTTCGAAGCCAGTCGCTAGCAGAATACCTAGCCGCACGGCTCGCACGGCAAKTGGATGGACTCTACCTCATCGTCACTCTATTTGTTTCTTTCTGAGCTCTATCTGTCTATATCGCACTGCATGTATCTCGTGTCTCCTCATGGCTACCAAACATGTTCTACTTTGCCGGCATTGACGCCGACCTGCTCTTGACCGCTCGTAGCGTGGACTCGAAGTCTACCCAACAAGACCGTTCTATTGGTATCATCCCACCACTTAGCCACCAGCTACCAGGCTCAAGTATATTCCCCAGAAAAGTCCGGCAACGCTCCCAAACAGCATGCGATACTCGAACGGGACGACAGTGAAGCTCAGAATGCTCACCTATATGACATAGTCAGAAGGTGCTCTCTGATAATTCCTGTCTCGCATATACTCACCGCAGGCCACAGCTTCTGCCCAGCGAATGTCATGGGCCAGAACTGCTCTTGGACATCCTGAAAGGCGGAGGACACTGACTGTCCTCGTAACAGTGCAATACCAGCGATGAAAAGTACAGTCTGTCATTCTTTTAGCGACGTCCAATCGTGGCATTCCAGGACCTCGGGAGGTATTTACATTTGCAGCAGCTCCTATCGTCTGATCAAGTGTGAACTTGACCGCAGTGTTCTTTATGCTGAGCTGCTTCGCAGGCTTCTCGCTTGCTTCGTCGAGGGACTTCTCCGTCAACGTTTTGCTTTGCACTCGTTTCCGAAGCGAATCATCAACGCTGGTGCTTTTGCCCGAGACTGCATCATCGACGAACGCTTCCTTTTCCTTGTGCGGCAATTCTGACGCGTACGCGGGATATTGAGCCTCGAGAAAGCATTGCCACAGATAGTTGGGTGGAGTGGAAAGAACAGAGAACAAGACGAATTGCAGAAGTTTGACCACGTTCAGCGACAATGGACTCTATACATGCACCATCAGTATCCGCAATGGAAGTACTCGGAAGCTCTTACATTGTTTGTCCAGCATGTGATCGTCTGGGCCGAGACATTGGATAGTATGGACATCAAAGCCGACTGAACGGTTGCTTCGAAGATCCCCATGTTCGGTGACTGGTGGCAGTTTAGTGTCAACAACCCTCAGCGGTCTCTTCTTCGGCCACGAAATTGCGTTTTAAAATGCTGCAGTTGGGTAAAGTAGATGATGCTTTCGTCCGTTCACACGGCAGGGAGGATTGAGCTACGTCATTGTGAGATCGCCCGGAGATCCGATGGAGGTAGAGAAAGTTGAAAGTTGAAACGATAGGGGTCGGTACGTCCACGAATGCCCAACGTGTCGACGTCTATACCCAGGTTACCTGCTCTTGGCAGGATGATAAATTTGCTTGACCGCAGAAGGAGATCACAGGGACAGATTGATCTAGCGCTAATGTACGATGTCCCTATGCAGCGGGCGCTATTGCTCGTATGGGAAGGAAGCCCATCCTCACAACACGACTTCTCAAACTTGGCAGAGGTAGAGTTAAAGATTGAAAAGACATGCCGTCGACACGGTGCGGTTTCGGTTTCAATTCCTTGAGCTGCGTCTCCCCTAGCGCTGACCGGCAACTTACCTTACATCTCGTAGCCCAAGAAGCATAGACGGCACTGCGCCGGCGCTGCCGGACATGTGGCGCCTTGCTCCCAGACCAGTGCGCCCAAAGGCAATGAGGCTGGCAAACGATGCGTCCAAGCAGATGAGAACCAATCGCTGGGACATGCAAYCTAGCTTCTAGGCCGCATGGTGCAGCAGGTGTCTGAACTGCCCGTGAATGCGAAATGGTCTCTACACTTCCACCCAACAATGACAATCAAGGTCCCCATCAAAATCAAAAGATCGGGCGGCGAATATGTTCAAGGAGTACTCCGTATAAGCGCCGGTCGAGGTCTAGCATTGGCATAGAATCGGCGACGCCATTCTATGGGAGCAACATCTTAACGCTGCTCGTGCGGAACCCGTTGTCAAACGAATTCTGTGGTTTATCGTGACGCGTTATCGTTAATGGTCTCAATATGGAATGTGCTGGCTGTGATAATTTAGATGCAGATGTCAAGGGTGTTCACAATTTCGGACTGTTAGGTTTCCAAATTCCAAGGGTCCGGTTGTACTTGAGCCCGTACCTAGTAGTTAGTGCTCGAGCCTCGTGCTCGCGTGTCTCTCATAGACTCAAGGCTGGAACTCCCGCAACAATGCACCTTTGCCTCTGCTATTCTTACGATGCGATTTGACGAGCGGCGGGAATGAACGTGATCCCAAGTACCCGGGGAAAGTCAGCAGCATTCCAGGCCGGGGACCAGGACTGATATGGCTGCTCCGCCGCCTGCCCGCTCGTCGAGGCAGGAGGAGCTGGAGCGCCGCTATGCCCAGCATCTGTCGACTCGCAAGCACCATGCGCCGCAGCTATCCATCAACGATGAGGACCACCACGTGACGGAGGTTTTTGGCAGCTGGTATGAGCAAAACGACTCAACAATGAGTGCCGGAGGGAAGGGCAAGAACCGTCCGCTGAGCTACGTGCCGGGCGCCAGCGAGGCGGTCATGGCGAGTCGACAGCAGCGCCGGCATGCTACACTGATGGATGCCAACGCTGCACATGCTGCTTCCGCCGCTGCTGCCGCTCCGACCAGTCCGCAGCTGCGCACTCCGGTGTCCCCTGCACGCAGCAACGAACGATTACCCTCGCCAGTGGAGACCACCCCTACCAAGGCCCTACAACGAATGGGTTCGCGTGGCGCTGAGAATGTGCAAGGGTTGCCAACAACACCACCGCCGCTCAGCCGCCAGTCATCGACAGATACCGCCAACCAGCAGTTCCCGCTGAACGACATTGACTATGAATCGAGTCCAGCCGCGGTAGCGCAGGAGCTCAGCAACCTTCAGGCCATCCGGCGCATGTCAATGAATGTGGACACTGCCGACCCAGATCTACCTTCGTTCAGCAGCTCCTTTGGTGGCATATCTTCCGTTGCACCAAGCAAATCCGACGACGAAGACGATCCTTCTCAATTATTCTGGGTGCCCGCACGTCTGCATCCGGAGCTGGCTCCGAAAGAGTTCAAGACGTTCATTGAAGACAGAGTGGATAAGATCCGACGGCGTTCCGGGTCTGGAGGCGATGACAGCCTGTCTCCTGACACCCTGGAGCGTTCTGGATCCGGGAGCAGTAGTCTGCGGCGAAAGAAGAGCATGCTGTCTCATCAAATCGATACCAGGGGCAACTACGAGGATGGCGCAGAGCGCTTGGAGAGGAAAAGGTCGAGTGGTATGCGGGTTGAAGGACAAGCCACCGTCTCAAATCTAGAAGACTTGGAGGAGTTGGTTGACGATCCAGCGCAGCTTATGCGCCGTATGAGCATAGATCAGGCACGACGGTCTCTCGAGTCTGGGTCTTCGAATGAGGACCTACCAATCTTGCCTCCCGTCGGCACATTGAAGCGATCTACACGGACTACATATCGGAGAGGCAGTTTGAAGAAAGGAGAGCGAGTGCCATTCTCGAAACGTGCTCAGCATCGGAAGCCCGAGCCCGATACACATGAGCCGCCAATGCCAGCATCCCCTATCGCGAAGTACGACGAGCCCTCGATGGGTGGTCTGACCCGTGTGCAGACGGAGCCCACTCCACCACCGAGCGAAACACGCGAGAATTTCTCGAGGCCAGGTCTGAAGCGGAGGGACAAGTCTTCTCAGTCTAGCGAGGATCTCAAGGGAGACGCCAGACGCGATGCCGAGCCTGCTCGTGATGAGCAGCAGCATCCTTCCGAACATAATCACAAGCAGTTTCAGTCCCGGATCGCCTCACCAGGCCGTACGACTGCACAATTGCCTGGCTATAACAATACAAATCCTTTGCCAAACATCATTGAAACCCTCCCCGATGGCACAAAGGTGCCAGTACAGAATCTTGGAGGTAGCTTGCCTGAACGCAAATCTTCACACGAGGTTCCTCGACAGTTTCAGCGGGGTGGTGCACATACGCGTCCCGCACCTGGACGTTCCGGCTCGCCATCATCTACTTTGGATGATCTATCCTCGAGTCCTTCCCCTCTCCCTGGAAGTGGAAATTCAAGAACAGACTCACTGACGCTTGTTCCTACGTTCGAGGAAAAGAAGGCGGAGAAGAAGGAGGGCGGGCGCAAAAGTAGTTGGAAATGGATACTTGGCAACGACGACAGCGATAAGAAATCGAAAGACGAACCGGAGCCCTCATCTTCCAAGTCAAAAGGCGGCAAGGCCGCCAAAGCCACTGCGGACAAGACCAGGCTGGATTTGCTTCAAACTTCTATCGATGGCAGTGCGCCTTCACGAGGCCGGGAGAGCATTGTACTCAACCGCGAGGATGTCAAGCTCGAAGAGGAGCGCCATAAGACCAGCAAGAAGGGGAGCGAGTCCTCCAAGAAGGAGAAAGATTCAAGTCTTCTCTCAGCTATCTTTGGTGGCAAGAAGAAGTCGTCTGATGGCGAGTCAAAGGAGAAAAGGCGAAAAGCGGATCGAAACTTGTCACCGGAACCCGCCCCGAGAATATTAAAGCCTGATATTGACTACAACTGGACTCGTTTCAGCATATTGGAGGAGCGGGCAATCTATCGCATGGCTCACATCAAACTTGCAAACCCGCGACGAGCATTGTACAGTCAAGTGCTACTGTCCAACTTCATGTACTCTTATCTTGCTAAAGTGCAAATGATGCATCCGCAAATCCAAATACCTGCAGCTCAGCGAGCTGCCCAGCAAAGAGGGCAGAAGACTGAGGAGTCGCAGCAACAACAACAGCAGCAGCCGCAGCAGCAACAGCAACAGCATCCACCAGAGTACAATCAGTACCAGCGGTGGCAAGAGGTMAGCATAGCCGTGTAGACATTAAGTCGATGTAACTGACAGTRCTGCAGCAACAAGCGCGGCAAGAGGCATCAGCTTCGTCCAACGGAGAGACGGCCACTCGAACAAGCTTCGACATGGTCCACGATGGTCAGAGGCAAAGCCACGACCACAACGAGCAGTCTTCTGGGCACGATCGCCGGAGCTCGGAAGACCACGGCAGAAATTCCTATTCGTCACATAATGGATCTCGTACAAGCGGTGCCGGTTCGACTGCGAGTGGCAGCAACTCGGGCTATAGTGTAGCATCTACACATGATTATTTAGGATACTCGAAGTCTGAACAGCCCTTTGATCAACGAGGTGGGATCTCATGGGATGATGACACATGATTGGAGGGGCTGGCGAGAGCAACGAGTGTTATACTGTAACAATGGAGATCGCTTTTGGTGTAATCGTCTATGTAACTAGACGCAGTGCGCAGTGCGCAGTCGTTGTATGAATTTGACGCCGCTTTTGGCTGGCGGCCTCTCAGATGATATTTGCGCCTTGTGCATGCTCAACGAACGGTTGTGACGTGTGAAGTTCTTGCACCTGGCCAAAGTAAATAGCTTCGAGGGGCAAAAGACAGACGTGAGAGTTCTATTTTCTATGCAGCAGTACCGATTTCGAGGGCCTCCTTGGGCTTAGCTTGATGGGCAGTGAATGTTCGGAGGCCATTCGCCGAGCCCTAACCCCGAGGGCTCCAATTTTGTCGTCTCGACATCACTTCGCCGCTCACTTCTTCTCAAATTCAACAATCAACAGTTGATAAGCATGGCGCGAACTAAGAGTAAGCAACGACCAGTTCGCTCCGATTACACAGGACTGATCCGCATGTAGAAAATCGCCAAACGCTCGGTGGGCAGCTACAATCCGTAAGGTCGAAATTCATCGGCAGTGGGCCGTTCGGAAGCCGTCTAACTTCACTTTGCAGGCCCGCGCTAAGCACGACACTGCGCTTGAAGGTGGGTACATATTGATTTCTTTTATCAATCACCTGAGATCTACTGACTGTTCCGTACAGCGGAAATTCTAGGAAAGCTCGCAGACAAAGCAAACAAGCCTCCGAAAGTCAAGAAGCCAAAGACAACTGATGGCAAGGAAGGACAGACTACTGAAGGTGGCAAGACTTCCAGTCAAAAGAAGGCCCCAAAGGAAAAGAAAGAAAAGCGCAACGGCCTTAAAAAGAAGAAGGAGCTCAAGGCGACGCTCGCTTCAAGCCTATCGATTGCTCCTCACAATGCGGGTGAGTTGATCAAGCGCGCAAATTCCCAATTCACTTTCAGCGAAATGTTACGGGCAGCAAGTTCTTTGGATGAATCGGGTGGTGGAGATTTCACGGAAGCGGAATTCATGGCGAAGGCAGCAGAAATACGTGAGGTTGGTGCACAGGGCGAAGGAGCAGTGCAGTCAAAGGCTGAGCGCAAGGCTGAGCGGAAGGCCCAAGCCAAGGYCAAGCAGGGCAAGAACATGACAGGTGTAGAGAAGAAGAAAGGAGAGTCAAGCAGTCGGGTCCCCGAACCTCAGCAGAGTCATATCCCAGAAGCTCAGCAAAGTCAGCAGTCGAGCGAAGTCACTCCAGACAAGATCGCGCTGCCCGGCAACAATGGGTTCTCGAAGGACTTCTGGATGGACCTCGCGGGTTCTCGAGAAGCTGCCGCTGTAGCTGCTTTGTGAGTTGGAATGGAGCTCAGGCGATGGCATGGATGGAGGATGGTTGCAAATATTGAGCGATTCACGGCGCAATTGGCGTAAGGGCTGGTCATGGATTCGATCGACTCGAGTCTGGTCACAGAGTATCTGCCGCGAGGATGCTATGAGGTTGGAGAGGGCGACGACTAGTCTTCTTGCTACAAGTAAGTCACACAATGAACTTGCTCATCAGCAGTACTCAACCGAGTTCTGAATGGCAAATATAGGCGCCGTTTTGGCGAGTGAAGTGCTAGCCCATTCTTGACGATCCGGTCTTGCCTCGTTGCCTCGTCGCCGCCTCGGGAGCGGCGGGAAGTGGCGCTAACGGCAGGCATAACATCTTTGATCAGCCCATGACCTGGGCTGTCTTCTTCCGGCACCACCACCATCATCAATCGCCGCCATTGTTATATCAGTGGACGGCATGGAGAGTTTGATGTGGAGGCCCACGGCCGCCGAGCTGGCAGCGGCAACGGCAATGGCCCGGCGCCCACAAAACAGACCGTCTCAGCACTTACACGTAGCGAAGCAGAGACATGCCGATGCGATGAAAGCGATCGTTTTGGGCTCACCAGACTTGCCTCGCGGCTTGACTTTCTCCCAACAGCGCGAAGTTGCTCTTCGCGACTTCATCCGCCGCAACCAAGATCTGGCGGCCACTGCTGACACCATCAGCCCCGCGAACCTCGAGGCGGTGGTTTCACAGATGTCAGAAGTTTCGCCGCGCACGAAGCCCGCTCGCCTTCGTCGTACCTATCCGCCCCCTCGACCAGCTCCATCCATCGGTTGGACGCCAGACCTAATGCCCACCATCAATCGTGCCGCATCACGAGCTGATGATGGGCTCAGGTTCGTGTTCGACGGTTCGATGTACGCGGGAGCGAGTGCGCAGCGACCTCTGGTGATCGACGACCACGACGACCACGATGCAGTCCCGCGCTCGAATGTCCCGCAGGCCCACGTCGCTCACTGGAATATGCCGCAAATGAACATCCCCCAAATCATCACCCCACAATCGAACATGCCGCAGTCGAACATGCCGCAGTCGAACATCCTGCAGTCGAACATCCCGCATTCAAACGGTATGCCCTTCGCACAACAGCGATACCCACTGCGCAGCAAGGGAGCTGTTCAGACTCAGTCACTCGCGTTTCCCGAGCCTGCGCCCATTGAAGCATCCGCACTGTTTACCCCGACTCAGACCGTCACGGCACAGATTGAAACCCATGGACTCGAGCCTGTTTCCGACTTCGGACGCATCGAAGCCCCCGCTCTATCCACTACGGTACACACTGTCACAGTTCAAGAGCCGGATCTCCAACTCAAGCCTACTACTCGCTCGGGCACGTGCGTAGAGCAGGCAATCGACCTCGACGCAGAAGGCGTTGATCACCCGCAGCTCAACCAGACAATGCACTACTCTGGGTCAGCAGCGCCACTGCAGAACTCAATGCTTGCTGCAGCTGCACCAACCAATATGAGCGTCAACGCGCCATGGAAGTATCCGAGGTTGCATTTTCCCTGCGCAACCATGCCGGCGCGGTCCGCGATAGCTCCAGCTGCGCCGACCAAACCACTTACCAAGAAGGAGAAGAGGGCAGCAAAAGCTGCTGCCAATACTTCCGAGAAACAGCGGGTCCAGAAAGCAAAGCAGCAGGCTAAGCAGAAGCAAATGGAGCTGCCATCGAGGTCCGCGAGCACCCGGAAAGATCGCATTGACACTCAGGTTTCGCAAGTCCGTCAACGCTTCTTCGCTCGCGCTAAGAACGAGATGCACCAGGGCAGCCGTTCGTACCCGGTTGTCATCGAAGCGCTACAAGGAGCGATCACAGACCTCCAGATGGAAGAGCTGCTCTATCAAACAGCCCAGCGCGCGCCGCAGGCATCACCAGCGCCACCAACGGTAGCTGTCCCGGCTTTCGCTGAAGCGTCAGCCTCACGGAGGTTCTGGGGGATGCCAGTCGGGTTCGTCGCCAAGGGGATGGCTGCTCTCAGGCAGCATCTCGATCATGCTGATGCTGCCAATGCTGCTGCCCCGGAGTCGAATGCTGGTCGTCCAGGAGGTGGTGGTGGCATGCATTGAGCAGATTCAAGACGGGTTCCATGTGGATGGAACCGATGATGAGACTCGTGCAGGACTGTCCAGATTGTGCCAATTCAGCAAAAGCTGTGCGGGGTTACTATTCTGCGGCAGGCGCTCGCTATGCTACAATGTTGACGCAGAGTCAATGGCCAGTTGATGGGGCTAAAAGGTGAAGAGGAAACGTAGAAACGAAATCGCAGTGCCAGTCGTTTCTCATTACTCGTGCCCATGAACCTGGTTTTATGTGTCCGTGTCGCCCGTATATGGCACCGTACTTGTGAGGTTTTTAGCTGTGAGCATAGTAAGGTAAGCCGACACCTCACCAGAACTTTCACGGACTTCAAAGGCTGCGAATGTCGAGAACATAGACGTGATAGACAACTTGCATTATGGTAGCTCAGAAAACATCAACATCCGAGTCGAGCCATGCTACCAGACTCTGCTGATCCTCGGACCTCCACTAGCAGTAAAACCAGACGCTCACGTGGCAGTGAGCCATTCCTCTGATACGCCACCCCAAACGCCCAAGAGCATAACTATGCTCGCCAAGTATCGTTGACGACGGATCCCTCAATCACGAGGATTGTCGTGCTGATTCCAAATTGCGACATCCTGACTATCACGCTGCTCCTTGAGATGTTCAGGGCGTTCTGGACGCTTGACCTCCTGTGCTGGTCGACGTTTCTGACCATCGGAGTCCCCACCGTTCTTAGCAACGACGTGTCCGTGGCTGTCAACATCGACGCCATTAGCGGCGATCTCGATCTCCTGGTTGGTAGCGGTGCCATGAACCACAGCTTGAACAGCCTTCTCCATGACTTTCAGCTTCTTCGTTTCGCCCCGAATGCGCTCGAGATGCTCAAAGTAACCGTCTGCGACTGGTGTGACGTATTTGCCGCAGAAGACGCCGACTTCGAACTTTTGGTTGTCGCGAGGACTGTCTTTCGCGCATGCTTTCTCCAGGTCGTGGAGGGAWTGATAGATGACGGCATCCGCGCCGATGTTCTGCGCAATCTGGTCCATGGCGCATTGGCGTGCAATGAGCTCATCCTGGCTTGCAAGATCGATTCCGTAGATGTGAGCGTGCGTGATAGGCGGCGCGCAACTGCTGAAGTAGACCTTGCGAGCACCGGCCTCGCGTACCATGTTGACAATTTCCCTGCATGTCGTGCCGCGTACGATGCTGTCATCGACGAGCAGCACATTCTTGTCTTTGAACTCGATCGGGATGGCGTTGAGCTTGGCTCTGACACCACGTTGACGAGCCTTTTGCGACGGCATGATGAAGGTTCGGAAGATGTATCGGTTCTTCACAAAGCCCTGGCAGTACGGCTTCTTGAGGTGCGTGCTGACCGCGTATGCTGAAACGAGCGAGGTCTCCGGAATAGGGATGACAGCGTCGATCTCTTTCAGCACATCTGCGCCCAGCTGCTTCTTGATGGTCTCGGCAAGGCTGTAGCCCATGAGTTGCCGGCTGCGATAGACGGAGATGCCATCGATGGTGCTTTCCGGACGCGCAAAGTAGACATACTCGAAGATGTCGGGCGCGTACGCCTTCTGTGGGCTGACTTGTTGGAAGACCGGTGCCYTGCCCTTTTCGATGATGACGGCCTGGCCGGGAAGGATGTCCTTGATGTTGCTGTAGCCATTTTGGCTCAAGGCGACGGACTCGGATGCCATCATGTAGTCCATACCACCCTCGACGTCAGAGGAGGGACGCTCACCCAGGACCATAGGACGAATGCCGTAGGAATCACGGAACCCAATAAGTCCGAATCCGGCCAGCATTGCCGTACATGCCCATCCACCCTGGAGCCGGGTGTACATTCTCTCAAGTGCACTGAAGCAATCAGAAGAGTTGATTCTTGCCTTGCCGGTGGTGTTGAGCTCATCGGCGAAGATGTTCAGCATCAGCTCGCTGTCGGACTCGGTGTTGATGTGTCTGTGGGCCTCCTTGTCCAGGTACTCTCTTAGTTCGGGAGCATTGATCAGGTTGCCATTGTGAGTGAAGCAGATGCCGTATGGAGAGTTCACATAGAATGGCTGAGCCTCCGAGTTGTTGGAGCTTCCCGCAGTCGGGTAGCGTAGGTGTCCCAATCCCATGTAGCCGGGCAAGTCGGCCACTCTCTTGCCCTCGTTGAAGACCTTGGAGGCAAGACCGTTTCCCTTGCACTGGTAGAACTTGCYACCTGTGGAGCACGTCGCAATACCACAGGCATCTTGTCCGCGGTGCTGGAGGTAGTACAGCGCCTGGTGCAACTCGGGTCCCGCGTCTGCCGACGTCGAGGCCAGGATGACAGCGAGGATTCCGCACATGGTGGCAGAATGGCTTGTTGTTGGTGTGTCGGAGATGTCGGAGGTGTTGGAGAATGGATATGATCTTCCTCACTTCTTCATTAGCATGTGCATTGCCCGTGAATTTGGCTGGTGAAAAAACAAAGAGGTGAAGCTGATCTCAGAACGAGCTTTTCTGGGCATGGGTAATACCAAGTCTAACATCTTAAATAATACTCGGATCATCATTGGAGGGGCAGTGGAATGGGCAGATTGCTGCAATATCTTGGGCAACTCACCTCCGAGGTTGATCGCGGAAGCAATGGAGGATGGAATTTTGGGGTCTAGGGCGGAGCGGTATGGTGGGTGGTCGCTCGCAGTGTTACGAGGATTGCAGCATCGTGGACGCGACGATAGCGATAGCTTCGGATTGAAGTGATAGGCGATGACATTTTGTCGTAGGCTGAGGTTATCATAAAAGACGAATTTTCGTTTCTTCTGTCCGGGAGTCGGCGGGGGATCCACACCGCTAAAGAAGGTAGTTTGATCAGTCAGCCGATCAGGACAGGTATACTTGGAAGACTTTAGGGTCCCACTTCACCTCGTCTTGATGGCAGCTACGACGTTATGCCTTGAACAAACATTGCTCGAGGACTTTTGTTCGGCACAGATTTGATATCTTCTCTTTCGTTCTCGCAGGCATCCTCGAAGTCTTTGCAAGGCTATATAACACACCTACGCTCTAGCTATCCCCAACAGTCCCCGCGCTCTCCCGTATCTCTCCGTCGTTTGCATGATTGCCCACAATCGATCACCCAAGAATGGGAACTGAACGCAGCGTCGGTTCCACCAGCCAGCTACATTCTCCTGGCCATCATGGACTAGTTCCATCCTCCGAGCCACGTTCCATTGAATTTGCGGTGTGGCTGCCGGGCATGTTTATAGCATCCATGTGCACGGCTCTATCCCCCAGAAGGCGGCTTGACTTCAGCTACCGCAGCAATGTTCATCGAAGTCGGAATTCAGCCTCTCGCAACACTATGGGCCTTGGGCTCTTACAAGTTCGAGGGACGTCTGGATTGCTCACATCCATGTTTGGACGGCCCTCCATCGCGGAACAGAGGATGTCACAACATCTCGTACACCTCCCTTTGATCGATGGCAAAGATGTTTGCTGCAGTCTTGGCGCAAACGGTGCTATTCCCGTCTAACTTTCTTCACTCTTTTGTTCTACTCAATTTTCATTGCGGCGTGCCTCGCTACCTCCAGCTTTACTTTCCGTTTTGCCTTCCCTTATCCCTCTCCAATTCCTGTGACAACATTGCTTTCGTATTGTTCTCATCTCTGCCGCGGCTCACCGCACTCGCTCTTGTCAGACACGACCTGCCAATAGCACTTCTGTCGCTGCGATAACGCAGCTCACTGGTGCAAACTCYCCGAAATTTGCCGCTCCGCCTCCTCAGCACCTAGGGCATCTACAAAATGGCCGGATCAAGGTCAAAAACAACCCCACTCTCCAATCGCCGTCGCGGATCTACCGCTCAGCACAGTCACTACATTTCTGCCGACGATGATGCTAGCCAAACAGAGTCAGGCGACGCCGACACAGACGCAGAGGAGAGCCTGCACAGCCGCGTTGAGGTCATCGACGTTAACAATTATGAGTCACAAGGGTTGGTCGACCTCACGGGCGATGACTTTGAGCGACGCGACACCTCCCCCGACTTGACCGYCGACCTCACGAACCATGACTCGAAAAACTCTGCTCGGACTCGATTCGATGTCGTTGTCCAGCCTGGCGATTGTGTTGAATGCCGACACAAAGAAAATGACGCCTTTTTACGGATAGTTCAGATCACTAAAAGCCATGGCCAGGTGTACCTGCATGGCGACCTTCTGCAGCGTTGCGGAGATGTCGATGAGAAGTTTCCGAAAGCTGGTGGTCCATCCCCTTTACACGCTCTTATGCCTCGCACCAAGAACGAAGTGTGTGCTCTGATTACCGGCACCTCCACAACATCGCTAGGACAAGCACGTGTGACGAGGCGGATCGAAGACGTTGGCATTGTTCGCAACGTGATATTCACAAACAAGCCTCACGGCGATCTGAGTGGACAAAGCTTTGGCGAGTTCTACACCACAGAAGAATGGAAGGAGAAGCAGGAACGTGGAACACTCTTCTGCCGGAGGAAATATATCGAAGAGATGAATGAAAAGGGCAAGCAAGTTGTAGCCTACCAGATCCTCTGGATTGATCAGCATGAATGCGACTCGAATTGTGGTAGCTCAGCAGAGCAAATATTCGAAGACTACCGCCCAAACAAAGATRCGAATGGAGACGTGCAGGAAGAAGCGAAAGGGTCCACGAAGCGTAAACGAGAGGTCATCGACCTTATCGACATCTCCAGCGATGACGATCAAGGCCATTCTCATGGCGATCAGAATACCCAGAACGAGAAGAAGCCACATATCGCGCGGAAGAAGACAATTGGTGGTCTTTCAACTGAGACTACGGAGTTTGGGGAGGAGAATGGCGGAAAGGAGAAGTTAACCCACAAAGCAGTCGAGGAACGCTCCAAGTTAAAGCGGACCAAGAACACGATCACGTACGCAGACCTCTGTGCTGGAGCTGGCGGAACCGCTACAGGAGCCAAGCTAGCCGGCATGAAGATCAAGTATCTCCTTGACATCAACAGCGACGCTTGCAAGACGCTCAAGCTCAACTTTCCCGGGGTCACCGTCCTGAAAATGGATATTGGAGCCTTCTCTATCAGATACACCATCGGATATCGTGTCGATGTGATGCACATATCATTTCCTTGTCAAGGTCACTCACTTGCCAACAGGGGCAACAACGATGAACTTGACAACGAACGTATCGCTACAGCATACGGGACTTTGGAAAACATTCTTGCGAATTGCAAGCCAAGAATCCTCACTTTGGAACAGGTCCCAGGTATCCTGTACAAGAAGGATGGCCAGCACTTCCGTGCGCAGGTCTGTGCCTTGACGCAAGCAGGATACAATTTGAGATGGAAAGTCATCAATTTCGCGCAGCATGGAAACTCGCAAGCTCGCAAGAGAGTTATTGTGATTGCAGCTTGGTAAGTGTCCCCTACCCCTCCTCCCTTCCCATTCATTCACTAACTTGCTTTTCCAGTCCAGGTCAAATCCTCCCGCCATTCCCCACTCCAACACATGGCGTCGGCGCAAACCTCAAACCCTTCGTAACCGTAGCAGACGTCCTCGACCAAGTCCCCAAACTCCCACCAAACCATCCCTTGGCATACGCTCTCCCACGCGACCCAAACAAAACCCTTCCGTGGGACGCCAATCTGCCTCTACGCTGCTGCATCACCGGAGACGGCGGAATCAACAACTGGCATCCCAGTGGCAAACGCCTCTTTTCATACCAGGAGAAGAGCCAGCTGCAGGGCTTCCAACCCACGCACAAGTACCACTTCGACACGAAGAAGTCTTTGGGCAAGCAGATTGGCAATGCCGTGCCGCCGGTGTTCGCAAAGGCGATGTTTGAGACAATCATTCCGTGTTTGGAGGAGACAGATGAGAATATGAGGAAGTGGCGGTTGGCGATTGAGGCGAAGAAGGCGCATGCGGCGAGGAACCCGATTGTGCTTGATTAAGTGAAAAGCAGTGGACGGGAGGCAAGGCTGGAATTCGCAATGAGAATGAGAGGGGGTGTGTTTTGTTTATTACAGGTGCCAGCGCATTTGACGTGGTCAGAGGCCTCGGAGACGAGCAGCCCATTGCTTCAGCATGGCTACGAGATCGCGGACAGACCAATGAGATGAATTTTGTGCCTGCACTTACTCCACCATTGAGTCTTCCACGTCTCCTTCCTCATCATCCTCTTCGTCGCTCAGATCAATGACCTGAGTTGGACGAGGAGCTGTAGAGGGAGGTGCCCGGCTTGAAGCTCCAGTGGGATGCGGCTCTGGCTTGGGTCTCACAGCAGCAGCATCCTTTGTATCGTCATCCTCAGCATCATCATCAATCGAGAGGGCGCGATTTTGCGTGGCACCATGGCCTGTATCGCTGTCGTCGTCCTCTTCCTGCTCTTGCAATTCCCTGCTGCGCTGCAGTCTCTCAATCTTGCGGACAATCACCTTGTCCACGCCCAAATCGTTTTTGGTGAGTTGCTCCTGACATCCTCCCACCGGACAGATTACGCACTTCTCGCCATGCCGCTGTCCAGGGCCGGGAACAGTGCGTCTCGCGGAGGCGTCTATCATACCAAGTATGGCATCCTTCTCGAAGCTGTGTGGACACTTTTTCGACGTGTATGGGTAGACAAACTCCCGCAATGTAAGGAGACACTTGGTGCTGATCGTGGCCTTGCTGATAGCGAGATCATCGTCCTCTTCCCCGTTCTCTGCGTCTACATTGCGATTTGTGATTCCAGGCGCTGCTACACCACCTTCACTGAACCATTTGCTCTTGTCCTGTGGCGGAACGTCTTCCTTGTCTTGGTGCACTGCGTCATGAACCACTTCGCGGAAGTTGTAGTATGCCTCAACTTCTGAGTATCTCTCGGCTTGGCTCATTGCCTCATAGCGTAGCTTAGCGTCTTTGAGATTGGTGCGGAACACTTCGACAGGAGCGCGTTGTCCTGGAGTGCCACCAGCAGGGTCGGTAGGCGTGAAGTCTGGGTATTCCTCCTCTCCTGCAGAAGCCTCCTCTTCCGCCTCTCCATCGTCCTCACCATCCTCACCATTGGTCCGCCGGGTCCTTCGTTGAGTGCGGGCATTCTGTGTACTGGCTTGTGTGCTGGCCGTGTTGTGTGCATGTTGCTCAGCCTTGGCCAGCGACTGCTTGATGGCCTCGACACCGTGCTGGTGGTCCACTAACTTGCGCATGCTCTCCTCCATCCGCTGTGTCATACCGTCGACTTTGGCCTGGAATTGCGCCAGATTCCGCTCCAGCGCCGTTTGCTCCTCGTCCTGTCCTTCGTGCTCTCGCTGCCGCTTCTCCCGTGAACGCTTCGCGCTCGCCGTTGCATTGGTAACACGGTCATTCATTTGAACAGCCGTATCTGTGAGCTGCGTCTGCGCCTCCGCCAGGCTCTTGCTGAGCTTCGTCAGGTTTGCCGAACGCGACAGCTGCGCCAATGCTCGCTGTGCGGCGGGGTTCAGTGGAAACTTCGGCGGCTCATATTCTGGTCCAGCTGTGCTGCGTCCTTGCGTTGCCTGCGTCGTCGAAGGGCGACCTCTAGACATGGTGGACATGTTCATCTTGGCGGCGGCGTACGTGATCGTGGTATTGTGGTATTGCGGTATTGATGGAGGAGCGTGCAAGAAAGTCCCCCACTTGACGCGTTCGCGACGCGCTCCATCTAGTTCTACATCATTCACATGATTAAGGTTCAACCGCGGGCAGCATCAACATCAACTTTCATTACAGTCTCATTCATACTAATCATTTCGGCTCGTAAAATCTAACTTCCTCCATAGCAATGTCATCTTGACTCGAGCCGAGCCTCTTTGAACGCATCGTGGTACATAGATCCTGGACCAATGGACGCAGCACAGGCACGCATTGCACAATGATAGTGCCTGTGATCTCCGAATTATACCAGATGTTGCTCATTGCCAACCTCCAGAAGTACAGCCGGTCCTTATCATTGCCACTGTACTTCCACTCGTTTCGAATGGTCGACTGAATCGCCACGACCATGCCGAGACTCATTGTAAGACAGAGCCCTATTTTTTCTTTCCTTTTCATGTCCATATTCCAAGTCAGGATCCATGGGAACAACGCAAACACAAAGTCCATAAGGATGTTGTAATCTGGATCACATGGTTAGCAATGTGTATCGGACAACTCAGCGAGCTCATCGACTCACAATTTCCAACCTCCTTGAACTTTTTGCGTACAGACGAATCAAGATAGAAGTCTAGTCGATACCAGACATCATACACGTCTTTCCCAGAAACTTTTCCCCATTCTACTACAATCTGGTGCTGTCAACAACGATGCCACTCGGCTCCATGAAGGAGATGTTGGACGTACCTTGGCTAGATTGTAGGAGAGCATCGACACGATGCAGAACCACAAGACGGCATGACACGCCTTTCGGTGTGAGAACCCTCTTGTGAGCTTGAGCAGTGTCACAGCAAAGGCAGTCTTGGTCAGGCTTTGACCCAGCAGAGTACCGCAAGAGCTCACGATGATCATGATGCGCATCCTATCGTCCCATTTCGGGACAACGTATCCCGTAGCGTACTCGACCGTTATCAAGATGTTATTGCCTGTGAGGATGACCTGTAATGGTCAGCGACTGAGTTGGCGTCGTTTCGAGGTACGCTAGACTTGCCCATGATAGAAGTAGAATGTAGTCGTCGTACCAGAGTCTGTGATTTCGACTTCTCTTGCTGTATATACGTGCAAATAGGAACGCAGTAGCACCGACATAGAGTGACCAGATACCAGCGTTGAGWTGTGCAGAAGGGTTGACGAAGTCTTTGCTGATCAGTACCAGATCGTCTGGATGGAGAGAGTGTACACACCTATCGCGGGTTTCTTCGAAGCGCTGCCCATGGTGGGATGTATATGCCGGGTAAAGATATTGTCGAAGGGAAACAGCACAGAAGATCTATGAGCCTCAAGATTGGTATATCAAAGAAAAGATGGTGGCGAATATGTCATGTTCGCACTGAATCCAAGAAGGAAGTCCTGCGCGACAGGTACAGACACGTTGGGGCTCCTCTTCTTGGCTCTATCGAGAAGGACGGTGACACAGTTTCCGACCGTTTCAAGACCTGGTTGTGGGGWTGGGTGCTAGTCTTATCTCGATTGTCATTTGACGAGTGCAGTATTCGCAAGATCCGCTGGGTCCAGAAGATTTCTTCGGCAAACGCAGACGGTTGCTGGAACWCGCCCCATAGTCGCAATGGTAACGACGTCGATCTTTGAACGATGGCCAGACTGCTTAGTCGACATCGCGAGGAGTGATCATTGTAACATACTGGGCTAAGCGCATGTCCCGACACAGTGGTCGCCAGTCCCGAATAGATTGCATATGCAAACGACCTTCTCTCCAGGCTCTACTCCGAGAATAAGCGTGACTTAGTGAGGACATATCTCCCTTTGTATCGATCTCTGAAGACGATTCCTCAGGACCCTTGCATCGCGGTCAATCCATAGTGTGATTTAGTTGCATAGCGAAGCGGTCCGCCGGAGCGTGAATAAACTCCGATGCAGGAACATGTCATGGCCCATTCGGTTAATATCTCTCGCTTAATATACAGCGGCTGCTTTTTGGTGGTACACCGGAAGTGCCTCCTCTCAAACGGACTGTCAGTCTTTCGTGACTTGGAAGAGATCCCTACCATGCAAGGATTCTTGGGAGGTGCAAAATCTCCCGATGCAGCCAGACGCTGTAATCCTTGAGAGGAGTGCTTGATCCAGCCGTGGTCCACGTGCTCAACCTCGTTCGTGTAAGTGAAGACGTTCTGCCTTCTTAGTGTCCAGTGACAACCCCGCCTGTCTGGCAACTAGGAGATGTCCCCAAGCGAATGGTACGGTAGTGTCGGCCACACATCGGCTTCGAAAAGCTACGGTCCACTTTCACGAGCTCCATCTTGGAATATATAAGATCAAGATCTTGTAGAAATACCAACATGCTCGCGTATCTGGTATAGTCTGAAACGTATTCATGCTACGCCAATTCCCCGGAGACGGTTCAGTGTGGCACGTGGGGCCGCCGGAAATCGATCGTTTTATGGCGCAAACCGCTTTCATACAGACTCCACAAGCATCTCCATGCGTCAGTCCATGCCGATGCGATGAAATCGAGAGCTGGCGGTGCCTCTTGTGATCTCTGCCATCTGGGTATCTAGAAAGATCGGCCCCGTGACGAGGACGAGTTGGGATCGATCAATCGATCACCGGGCCTCCTCCCCGACGACGGTCCGCTGTGAAGACATCGATCACTCATTACGGACCGCACCGACTTGATCACAGAGACGCATTCGGCTGGCTCTGCAAAGTCTGCACAAGAGAGAATGTCATGTCTTACTCCATTGGTATATACACCCCCTCCATGCTGCTGCTCCAGACTGCGATGTGGCTTTGCTGGCATCGGAATGCCCTTTGAGACGATCAACCTATGGTCTGCTACAATGCCATTACTTGGTGATAAAATTCAAGTAGTCGGCTACGATCAGAGTCACCATTCTGTAACACCGTCAGTCCACAATATCGACCTAACACGGAAGTTCACTTACGCATGCGGCGCGATACGTGTGTAATACGTCGAGAAGCCACGATAGAATCGCAAAGGACCCTCCTCTCGGATGACCTTCTGGAAGCAGTCCACCATTCCCTTGTATGGAAGCTTACCATCCGGACCTCGAGATTGTTTCTGCAACCGGGTCTTCACAAAGTCGAATGGGAGACTGAAGAAGGATGCGAAGAAGCCCGCGATTGCGGATGCCGTCAGCGTTTGCGTCCGAGGACCCATCGTGTCCATGGTCTTCAGTCGTGCTTTTGCTTCTGAGAAGAATGCGAGTTGTCCAAAGTTCAACGCCATTGCGCGCACCACGGTCGGGTTTGCGCCAGCCCAGAGCCGAGCAACGCCCTCATTCTTCGCGATTCTCATCAGCGCATCGCCGACACCTTTGTAGTTGGCCCGCTCAGCTTTGGGCTTCAGACCGTCGCTTTGCATACGGATCAATGCCAAATCAGCTGGATTGCCAATGAACGCAGCGATACCGCCGGCTGTCAAACCTGCCATCGCTCGCTCTTTAAAGCCAATAATCTGGCCCTGACCTTCCGCGCGGGCACTGAGACTTTTCATGAAAGTATCGAAGAATCCAAGTCGTGCTGTGGTGTAAACAGCTTGTCGTAGGAGACCTGCACTCAGACCAGTGTAGAGATCCATCACCCTCCCAGCAGCAATGATGTCCTTTGTGATTGTGATTGGCGACGGTCGCGGGCCTGTTTTGACACCCTCACCGGCAAGCTGGAGGCGGACCTTGATCATGTCGATTGGCTGGATCACCGTGGTAGCGACCATACCGGCAGCACCTCCATTAACAAAGGGAAGGGCAGCTCGCATAAATGGCGACTGCAGAACTTCACGGGAGGCTTGTTGCGGGTTCTCAGAAGCCTTCTGCATCGCTGCAGGGGCATCTGCTGCAACATCTTTGACTGCTGTAAGGGCCGCTTCAGCCTTGCGTCTCGCGGCCTCGATTGCGGAAGCCATTATCGCGACGTCCTGACTATAGGCTTAGGTGGTGCAGGTTGCGATGGTGGTCGATAGCTTCGTCAAGCTTTCGCGAATGGAACTGGATCTAATCGCAAGGAGGTCTTGCTGTAAAAACTGCGCCCAAGTCAGAGGGATTCCGTATGACTATATTGCATATGCCAACACAGCTGCAACTATTTCGAGCCGTCATGCCGGCCGGCCTTTACACTTTGATAACCGAATTGTCGCGACGCGATTCCGGTTGATCCCGCAGTGTTACTCACATGTGAAGACTGGCAGGATGCTCGAGCTCCACAGCAACTTCGCGTCTGAGCTCTCGTTCTCGGGTCGGATAGGCAGGTCGGTAGTGGTTTAGGAATCGCACAGCAATGTATTGTAATACGATTTGATATGTAGGATGATCGTCGAGGCTGTCCCAGTGAGAAGCTTATGGATCTTACTAGGTATTATCGTCAGTCGCAGTCGCAGTAAAGGATGGCAGGAACGGGTGATTCAATGTATTATTCGGAGCTTCAGAGCTGACCTCGTGTACCCTAGGTAGCTTCCATTGTACCTACCTGGTATCTGCGGGGAAAACAACCACTCGAGGCGCCCAGCTCTACGAGGCCACATGGAAGTGCAACACGCACAGTGCTTCGGAGCGACGGCAACCCTGTTCGAGCCCATTGTTGCTCCATGGTACCTTTAATCGTGACAGGAAGGGAAGCAGCGTGGCTTATCAGCACTGGCAGAAGCAAGTAGGCCCTCGAATCAATTTGCTTTGTCCAATTTCCTTCCTACTACACGCATGGGTCATTGCCGGAGGTGTCCGACAATGTCGGAGTATTGAGTGGGGTTGCTTACATCCTTGTCTTGTGCGCAAAAGATGAGAGTGCAGGACAGGTTGCACCGGATAACAGGGGATTGGAGGTAGGAAACAAGTACTTAGACTGGGAAACACCATATGCATGAACGCTTCAGCGCGAGTGTGTAGGTAGCCGAGCTAAGCAAGACCCTCTTCGTCAACAGCACCATCTCGTGCTTCGAACTTCATGAAGCTATCGGGCTCACCATCCACACCGCAGATCTGCTGCCATGCAGCCTTAACGCTATCCAGCAAGCCCTCTTCGAGTGCAAGCTCRGATGAGAGCGAATCGAGCACAACCGTCGAGCCACTCTGTGTAGGAGTGGCAGCTCTTGAGCTGAAACACTGTTGATACTGCATGGTCCACAAGACTCGGAGGTCGTCAGCCTCGCTCAACGATTCGATCAGCTTCCGCACGGCTTCGTCAAGGCGGACAAAGCCGGTTACACTTGGCTGAGAAACAGAGGCATATAAGACACCTGTGACAGCAAGTTAGCCTATGCGCGTGCAAATAGAGCCGATGTTTTGCGAAGTAGGTCCAAGGACGAAGTATCAGGTTGTCAGAGATGGTTTATTCTTCAATGTAGTTCAGACAATGTAGATAAGTATTCATAAAATCGTTCATCATTTCGTTGTGGGTGCGGTGTGCATTGGCGGGAAATGTGGAGGATGATACGTACTTTGTCCAACAGGACATTCGCCAGACTCACTGGAATGCGCGAATATGTACACTGGCGGGTCGCCATCATTGCTCGTCGGCATCATAACAACGGCACCTGCCGGCACGGGTCCTCCCTCGCAGGTCGGTGGGAACAGGGCAGTCAATGGCGATGATATGATCGAGATGCTTTTCGATATGAGTGTTCCGGCCGATGCTTCAATGGACGGGGGCGAAGGCAGGTCTAGATGGGTGCCAGTCAGCCACTTGGCAGACACCTTGTCTCCACCACTAAGGGTGATCTTAAGGCCTGCATCTTCATCGGCGCGGCTCTCAACCACGCCCTGGCCGAGAACGTAGACACCGCCTCCTACAGCACAAGCACGGCAGGCCACCTGGCCTACCTCTGCCAGTCCACCCCACTTGGGAAGAACAGCCCCAAATCCCGGACCGAACAGCCCGATACTTGTCAAGTGTCTTGCGATCCTGGGCACCGCAAATCCGACCGTGGTATGCTCGGCTGGCTGGTTGCTCAGCGTGAGTGCGAATATGGGTGCATGTGAGGCGGGCGGCAAGGCGAACTTCTGCTGGAGGAAGGTGGAGAAGACCATTGACCTGTCTGCATGCCAAGTGTCTGGCTGACTTTCGCTGGCGGCGACAAAGCGCAGGAACTTCATAAGTGACCTCTTTGCCTTGAGATCGAGCGCACGATCTTGGAAGACATCCTCTCTTCCACCTGGCACCCTGGTGAGCGTCGCGGACCCTGTGGAGGCACTCTCTCGCGTGTTCAGGATGAACCAGGATCCAACCGCTTGGAACTCGAGCTGATTATGCGTTTGAGATGAGACCAGCGACGATAGCAGAGCTGAGCGTGTGTAGAYCWGGTGTGGCGCCAACGCAAGCGAGTAGGCCCGAGCATGTGCCAGCTTGACCGACTCCTGATCCTGCTCAATATCGAGCTTTTTCACTCCCGCAGTACTGAAAGAGCTTTGAGCAAACTCTTCTAGCGGCGCGGAGTGCTTCTCAGCCCATGTCTCGGCCTCAGCGAGACTGAATGCAGCTTCGTCGCCGCCGTAGTAGTCGTTACGATCGACATGCAAAATCGTCTTTCCGGAACGCGACAGAGCTCTTCAGCGGAGTCTGCGTTAGTTAGCCCGAGTCTGACTGCCAATCGTTGGACAAACATACAGCGCGAGTAGCGACTGTGGTAGACCCGTGCCAGAGATGACCACATCCCAGCTGGTTCCGTTGAGGGTTTCCATCGTGGTGAGATGATTTTGATCACATGGTTGTTGTAGGAAGGTGAAGGGAGAGGATGAGATCCAACAGCAGAGAAATGGATGATCGTTCGCCAAGACGCTAAAGATCTCTGCATCAGATTCATTTCCAGGACTTGTCTGAAGTTCCTTCATCATCGCACCCATCAACGAAGCAACCTCATCCGTGATGCGGAGTTCTAGCCAGGTCTCTTCACTGCAGATCTGCGGGTGCGAAAGAACGAATTCAAGTCCGCGTATCTCCCGCCTGGAAAATTCTATGATGGTGCGGGTCGTGTTGGACAGACAGCATATTTTGAAAGCACAACGTGCTAAAAGTCGCCGGTGTATCTTGGATCTCAGAGCTCCTCGTCTGCGGTGCATTAGGTCTCCTGCAGTCCAAGCCTGTGCAATTCTKCGCCCGTATCGACGTCAAGTGTATCTTAGGGTTAGGGTTGGGGTAGAAGTCGATGACAGCTTTGCTCGACAACAAACGCCTACATGCGGGACAGTGTACTGGAATGCGGCAATTSACATGATAATTGGTTTCTGCATGTTTGCGGTGTTGTCGGTGTGGTTGCACTGGGTTCTGTCGAAACGGAACGATGAGACAGTGATAAACTACATGTACAGGAGGGCTCGAGTGTCTAATTTAGGTCGCAAATGGAAACGTATCACTGGTTTGCCTATTTGCAATGCAACAATACACTCATTGAATGAGGCGACAGGGAACACAAAGGTAGAACACAACAACAAGCATTGGATCCACAAGAACGACTGCATACACACATCGCCCGACTGCAGCAATAAGTTCTACAGCTTCGAGAGAACGGCATCCGCCCCAGACACCTAGCCAGCAAGTCAATCGGATTGCCATCGATTCGGGGAATGGATAACCTACCGTCACATTGCGAGGTGATTCCTCAACATCAGCAGCAGAAATGGTGCCGTCTTTCTCAACGATCATCGCCCAGCGACCATTGCGATCCCCCATTCCAGCGTCCCAGCCATGGTTTTTGCTGAAGAAGCTCTTGGTATCGCTCATGAAAAGGATCTTGCTATCGGGCCCGACGCCGTTTACCTTGGCCCCTGTCTACAGTCAGTCCTGTATACGTAAAGTTGAACATACAGATGCGCTGCATACATGCTGCCATGACCCAACAATCATTGCTTGCGATCACAACGACAAGATCGACGCCCTTCGAGACAAGCTCATCGATCTGCTGAATATAAGGAGGAATGTGACGAGCCTGACAACCCTATTGAGGATCAGAGAATGTCCTTGCAATGTCGAAAGAGATCTCTTCCTTACTGGTGTAAAAGCACCTGGAACCGAGACAATCACAACACGTTTGCCGGCAAACTCCTTTGACGCATCGTACGCCTGTGGAACACCGCAGGCAGTTGGATCAGGATCGGTTATCGGAGCCCATCTGTAATGACGAGGTATGAGTATCGATATGCGTGCCAACAAGAGGGAGAAGAAACGAACTCGAACTTCACGTCGGAAGGGAACTTGTCGCCAACTTTGAGAGGAGCCATTTCGATACGTCGAGTTTTTGATCAATGAAACATTGAATGTTGTGTCTCGATGGTTTTGTTCTGGATGTTTCCCGAGGTCCTCAACAATTGACACGTTCGGCAATAGACGGCATCATCAGCACCGAGTTCGGCGGCTTAGTCGGCTCACACTTTCTCACGGAGGATCTCCGAGCACCCAACACTCCACACTGGATTTCGGGTCACGTTACTTACCATGGACGCGCTGCCGCTGCGGGACCTATTGGACGCGTCAAGCCATGGCCTGTGGGATGGAAGAATCGTAGCGACGGCAATATGTCTCATACTTGCTTGGCTGGTGTATCTCCTGGTTCGGACAGATCCTGAACACGGTGTCGATTTTTCTCTCCCACCGCCTGAGCAAGCGAAGATTGGCTGGCAGGGAAAGGAGCTTCCAAGCCCGTCCATCAAGGTGACCGGCTCAAACGCTATACAATGCTACGCTCCTGCCACTGGACAGTTGATCTCCCTCATCAACCCTGCCACACCGGACAAGATCGATCGGTTGATCGTTCGCGCCGCCGCCGCACAATCGACATGGAGCAAAACGACTTTCGCTCAACGTCGTAAGGTGCTGAAGACTCTTCTAAAGTTCATACTCGACAATGAAGCAGACATTATCAGAACCGCGTGCCTTGACAGCGGCAAGACCAGGGTTGATGCCTTGTTCGGAGAGATTCTTGTCACCGCAGAGAAGATCAGGTGGATGCTTGACCATGGCGAAAAGTCCCTCTCGGCCGACGGGCGTTCTACCAACCTGTTGATGTTCTATAAGAAGAATGAGATTCGCTACGAGCCTCTGGGAGTTGTTGCCGCATGTGTGAGCTGGAAGTAAGTCGCCGAGCTTCAGACGAACATATTGCCCAGCCACTGACTCTTCCCAGCTACCCGTTTCATAATTTCCTTGGTCCAGTGATATCGTCCATCTTCGCTGGCAATGCCATCGTTGTCAAAACCAGCGAGCAGACTGCCTGGTCGTCCGTATACTTCGCCAACATCGTTCGGGGTGCATTGTCAGCCTGTGGTTTTGATCCAGACGTCGTCCAGGGCTTTGCGTGCTGGCCAGAGACAGCGGAGCACTTTACTTCGCATCCAGGACTCAGCCATCTGACATTCATCGGGAGCAGACCAGTGGCCCACGCTGTCGCGAAGAGTGCATCCAAGGCGCTGACGCCTCTGTGTGTAGAGCTCGGTGGAAAGGATGCTGCCATAGTCCTGGACGATACCAAGCAGCGATGTATGTCGAGCGGGGAGATGGAAAGAGTATGCAGTATTTTGATGAGGGGTGTGTTTCAATCGTCGGGACAGAACTGTGTTGGTACAGAGCGCATCATTGCTCAGCCAAAGTCGTACGAGAGACTCATCGAAATGCTGGAGCCTCGTATCAAGGGACTTCGACTGGGGAACGACCTTGACCCTGAGACAACCGTTGACTGCGGTGCCCTAATCAGTCCCACGTCCTTTGACCGTCTGGAGCATTTGATTGCGGAGGCAACGGCAAGTGGCGCGCGGCTCCTCGTGGGTGGACATCGGTTCACGCACGAGCATTACCCACAGGGTCATTACTTCACTCCCACTCTCATTGTGGATGTGACGTCTGACATGAGGATAGCTCAGGAAGAGCTCTTCGCACCCGTTTGTGTATTGATGCGGGCGGAAAGTGTTGACGAGACTATTGAAATTGCCAACAGCACGGCATATGGCTTGGGAGCGAGTGTTTATGGACCCACTTCCACATCACGGGCCCGAGATGCACTGAATCATGTTGCAAACGGCTTGAAGGTGGGGATGGTCGCTGAGAATGATCTTGCAGCGTACTATGTCTGCCAGCTGCCATTCGGTGGTGTCAGGTACGCTGTGTTCTTCTCGCAATTGAAGTTACATGCTAACGTGTGWCCTGTTCAGGGGATCGGGCTACGGTCGTTTCGCTGGGCAAGAAGGCCTGCGTAGTGTGTGTAATGCGAAGTCGATATGCGTGGACAGATGGCCCTCACTCATCAAGACGTCCATCCCGGCTAACCTTGATTACCCAATGCGGGAGGGTGCGTGGAGAGCCGCAGTGGGTGTTGTCTTTCTCGGCTATGGAGAAAACATGCCGCGAAGGTGGCAAGGGATCCGTCGACTTGTGGGTTTCTGATAGGAGGACCTAGGTAAGCGTGGGTGTGGCAGGAGCGGTAAGCACAGCCGGCCAACAGGTCTGAGATCGTCTCTATCACAAGACAATTCGCCCAGGCTTCGGATAGGTGTCATACGGTGCACGCCTGACTTTCTGTTCCACAGTTATAACGGGCAAGCTCAGACATGATCGCGTGTCGCGAAGCTCCTCGCCCCAATGAAGAGCTCATTTGGAGTTGCCGGATGTAGACGGTAATGATTCCGGAGCTGGATCAACAGGTAGCATACAGAAACAGCTCCGTAGCTCGGAACCGTCGACCAATACCAGCGTCTCAGCGAAGCGAACTAGCGCCCATATAGCAACTTGGACCATGCTGGTTACGCCCACAGGACGTGGGATGAATCGACTTGCTCTCCACGAAATACATGCGCTGTACTGAAACCTTGAGCTGCAGTAGTCCAATGTGGATCCACATTCACGGACTGTGAGTGGGCGCGTGATGGGATGGGGGTGGTCGTCGAATGGTATATATTAATGCCACGGTCGGCCACTCTGCTTCTCTTTCCACAGCCAAACCATCAAGGTCATCATCACAAAGCTTCACCAACACCACACCACTTCAAACCAAAAACCAACAAACCATCCAATCAAAATGGGTCCATGCAACTGCAACTCCGGCTGCTCCTGCGCCAGCAAGGAAAGCTGCAACTGCGTAAGGTCCCTTTCCGCTCTCGCCGGGCGCTATCCTTTTTGCTAACTCGATGTTCTCTACTCGCAGAAGTAAATGCAACGACACGATATGTCTGAATCAGACCGAGAATGAGGGAATGCCATGTCAATGTCCGCTCCATTCCCATTCGACGATGATTGCAGCATAGGTCCAGGAAGTTGAGGGGAGGAGAGGAGGAAGATTGCATTGTGGAGGAAATAAACGGAGACACGGAACGCTCATTAAACACATCAAACCAAATCATATCCGTTCTCCAAATCCTGCTTGACATGTCCTTGAGACGGTGTTGGTGAATGTGATTGTGATCTGAGCTCGAGCTCGAGCTCTCACATGCTGAGGTGTCCTGCTGACCGCATGCCAAGCGGCTCGCTTCCACCCCACGTCAAAGCCGTTTGGCCGCCCACATGTTCACATGCGATGCGACCCTGCATGAGAACCACGTAATCCGACGATTGATTATTATGCTCGCGCGGTAGCCTGCAAACCGCGGCACGAGCTTGTAGCTGTCAACAGCGGACTTTGGTCAAATCTCTGCGTCTGTTTGCGTCTCTGCAAACTTGTCCAGATATTTGATTGATACCTTACCGCCTACGTTTTCTCATCGTTGATGAACTTGACTAGCGGGCGAATATCTAGTAACGTGTAGAAGCGCAGGCAATAAAGGATGACCTTGTTATTGACTGTTCCTTGTCGCCGAGGCTTGGTTCCAGATGAGCTCGAATCGGTGCACGACAGCGAACGATGATGGAGCGCTCGTCCGTAGTAGTGTCTTTCATGTCCTCCGCCCAAGCGAGGTTCAGACAACTTCCACTGCTGACGTCTGTGTGGTGTCCCCTATGCCCACCGTTCAGCTGACCGCTCTCGGTTTTCTCACCGAAAGTGTCCCTCTGTGTTCACAACATCGCACACTGGACGAAGTCTTGCGAGTTTGTAGCGAGCGCTCGATCTCGGGCAATCCGGCCTACAATAAAGGTAGTACATCATATCTCGTGTCGCACGACGCAAAACGCCTTGCACAAGAAGCCAGCCAGCTCAATTGGTCATATCCTTCAAACTCCGACATTTCCCGCAGTGCAGGCGAGACGCCTGCTAAACAACATACTCGACACAGCGCATACCTTGCCGACTCATTCCATATTTGCTCGCAATTCATTTAGGCCAGCATCCACCATGCCCCTCCAAGAATCCCTATCATCACAAGCGCGGACAGGATGCCGGCGCCAGCACGATCAGCCGTGGTGATCGTTGGGACAGGGACTCCGGCATTGTCATCTCCCCCTAAACCAACATTGGGATTATCACTCCGGCTGGTTCCACCCGATGAATTGGTGACAGGTCCTTGGACCTGGTCAATGAGCATGCTCTGGATGGCCTCCAGTGCACTCATCTGCTGACCCACACCCTTTTGGCCATCGTATGTGCCCTGAAACCACTTGCCTCCACATGTTGCATCCTGTACGCCGCCTCCCGTACAGGCCTTCGCAGCCGCAATGGCTGAAGTCTTGAGGAGCGGCATGATGATATCATGGGTCCAAGGCGCAACTTTGACAGTGGCGGCCATCCAACGGGAGAGGTAGGCCTTGAAAGATTGCTGGTCCAAGTTACAGTTACCAGAAGGCTCGCAGGCGACTTCAAACATGATACCCGTGTCCTGGTAGAAGAAGATGCGACTCGCAGAGTCGAGCAGACCTTGAATGCGACTCTTCCACAAAGCTTGCTTGGTAGGGTCACTCTCAGTCTGGAGACGAGATTAGCACTAGTCACATGTTGGAAAGTCTTACGCAACGTACTTGATTCCACATGACAGCCGCTCCCAAGAGGTACACTCCAGAATTGTAGCTCCATTGGATGTGGTTGAAATCTGTGCAGTTCAAGGTGTCGTCGGTGCCATCGTAGATTTGATAATCCTTGCTGATGAGACCGATGGTTTGAGACCATTCCCAGTGCTTCTCAGCTTCATCAAGATAGGTCTGGTTCCCCAAATACATGCCCAGGCGTGCGGCTAGGTTGAAGAAGCATCCATTTGAGATGGAGTTCTTGTAGTTGTATCCATTGTTGAACGTGTAGATTTGCCACTTCAAACCTCCTGCACAAGATTTGTCGTCCCATCGTGGAATCTGGGAGTTTACAACGGCCTGTGCAAGTGCCAACCATTGCGGCTTATCTTCTGGAGGATTCGGGAACTTGGCCTCTGCGGCAGACATGGCAGCCATTCCCCAGAATGCCTGGTCATCGTTTCCGAGCGACTTACTCTGATTGGGTGGCATGTAGTTCTCATCGGGTCCAACCTGGAAGAGCATCGCCTCCGTCGTGACCGCGTTGTAGGTATCATCGCCGGTGTAGTACCAGTAGTCGATCAGTGAGCCAAACATGGCGCCGGCATTCCACCAGTAGTATGGCGGAGGGAGCAGTCCAGGCGCGTTGGGAGACTCGTCGCCCTTGTACCAGTCCAACATGTTGGCCGCGATCTTGGAAGTAGCTGCTTTTACTGACTCCGCATTGTCCGGGTCGAGATCGAGCGAGCGAGCAGATTGCGCTGCCAGTAGGACGCTGCCGAAAAGCGCTGTGGTTCGCATTGTATGCGATGTGTGCGTGTGTTTTCAAGCGAATCTGGTATCGCCTCCTTCTGCGTGGCGGCTTGTAGTGTGGCTCTTTGTTCGCTTCGAGGAAGTGTCGAGTTGACGATCGTAGTTGCTTCGGAGCGCGGTTCAAATGAGTGGACAGGCTACAGCAGTGCACACGTGTTGAATGGAAGAATCATGAGACGCAGGAGGATGAACAACGACGACAATTACCTTCAATCGTACAGACCGGGGGCAGGGCGACGCAAGCCAGCAAGCAAGCAAGCGAAGCGAAGCGCCGGGCCACGCGATATAAGCTTCATCGTCGTACTCCTATTCTTAGCTGGCAATCCTTGTCTCCAAGAAAGCGCACCCATGTCGCGAAAGCTGAGGGAAAATAAGTAAGGTAGTCATGAAGATGGAGGGGATGGAGTTCAACACATTCGATGTTTGCGATGACGGTCAACAAGCCTTGGATATGCTCCAGCGATCAATGCTTGTGGAGCGACGGCGCGTAGCTTAATCCATCCTTCTGTGGGCCCGTGTCAAACAGGCCGCAACCGCTCCGAGATGCCACTCGCACCAACTCCATTAACAACAAGATCATCATCATCATCATCATCAAGATGTGCCAGCGTCTGCCATTATCAGCACCTTGCAGGATTTCCACATGAGCGAATTTCAAAGGACGCAGACACGCCGCATGATGGCGCGAAACAACCGCGCCGCAACAGCTCCGGCTCCAAATTTGCGCTCCGTCTGCGTTTCACCAGTCATTTTGGAACAGACGCCCACTCTCCGCCCGCGCGGCTGCATACCATGGCACTGAATGGCCGCTGCAGTTACCAATGTCACTACCATGGAGGCTGAGCTGGAAGAACGGAAATTTCAGCAAATCAGATGCTATTCGGGCCCTGGGAATCTCAAGTCGACATGCTAACCAATAACTCCGTACTTTATGCCTGGTCCTGCTCTAGGTTCCGTTCCGCCCTGACGCCAGTCGTAAAGAATACAATAAACACCCACCGATCAAGCGCCGCGTGCTGCCAACGCGTCGTTGACCGTGACCTGGAACGTCTGGATCTGTGGCTCTTTAATCAAACTGATGTGGTTGCCCTCAACGTTGTGGAATTTGACGTTCTCGTCTTTGACGAATCCCTTCCAAAGGCCCAGAACGTCACTCCTCCACTTCTCTGGTGTCGCTCCAAAGTGCGGCATGGGGTCGGCGCAGAATATGTCCGTTGTGGCAATTGAGCCAGACGGATCGTACTCTGCTGCAATGGCACGCATACAATCTTCCACGCGGCCGAAAGCTTGCAGGCGAGGGACGGTGATGTCCATGTTCTCGATGAATTCTGGGGAGAACTTGGTGAACAACATGGCGTAGAACTCTTCGTCGGTGAGGCCCGCGGTCTCTTCGCCGAACGCTCGTGCTTCGTCCTCGGTATAGCCTGTCACAACTGGCAGAACGTCGATCATCAGGGATCGATATCGCACCTGTCCAATAGTGCTCTTGAGCGAGGGTGGGTTGTCGATACCACCGCAGAAGATAACTTGTTCGCCATCGGCTTCAAACATCTTGGCGAGCTCAAAAGAGAGGAGGCCACCAAAGCAATAGCCAAGCATGGCGTATGGTCCCTTGGGCTGGACTCTTCGAATGGCCGTGTAATAGCAGTTCAGCAAGTCCGGCAAATCCTTGAAAGTACCCTCGCCCGGGTGGAGACCCTTCGCTCGGAGAGCATACAGTGGTCTGTCTGGAAGGTATTTTATAAGTCCCATCCAGCAGAGGAACTCGCCCGCGCCAGGATGAAGGAGGAAAAGTGTCTGCTTGCTGCCTTGGGTTGCAAGAGGCACGATAGGATCGTACTCCTTCGAAACGGTTCCGATCAGAGTGAGCTCATGCTCGAGTTCTGCAAGCGAATGGCAGCGGATGAGCAATGGCATGGGAATGTCCTGGTGGATCTTCAAACCCTTTTCGAGCGCCTTCTTCAATCGCATGAAACCGAGCGAGTTGATTCCTGATGAGAGCAGCGCATCCTGGCCAACCAGCTCCTCGGGTGCGACGCCGACAATGTTGGCGTAGATTTGTGCTATCTCTTTCTGGAGTGGAGAGAGCGAGTCCAGAGACTTCTCTTGTGCTTTTGCAAGCTTGGACACCGGCTGTTCTTGAATGATGTAATCATTGAAGGAGCCCTTTTCAAACTCTTGCTTCAGCCTTGCGCGGGAGAGCTTGCCAATCGTTGACTTGGGCAAGAGGTTCTTGGGGAGTGGAATGATCGAAAGTGCCTTTTGGGCGCAGATGCTGAAGATGCTCTTGTCGATGGCTTGGAGCGTGGCTCGCATGTTCTTGGGTCCGATAGCTGCCTCGGTTGGGTTGAAAAGCACTACCACAGCCTCTGACGATGCAGCTTCGTTCCATGTGGAGAAGACTGCAGTGTATGATGTGGTCAACCCAGCAATGTTGCCGGTCTCAAGCGCGTACTCAATCTCGAAGGATGAGTAGTTGTTGCCGTTCAGAATGAGCACCTCTTTTTGCCGACCAAGAAGTCGCAGGTTGCCGTTCTGATCCAGAGCTCCAATGTCGCCCGAGTTCATCCAACCGTCCTCGGTCAATGCGGAAGCTGTGGCCACCTCATTGTTGTGGTATCCCTTGAAGATGACTGGTCCCTTGAGATATACCAGGCCCTCACCCGGATTGGTCTCGGTCTCATCACCAATCGGCACAATCTTGATCTCCAGTCCACCTGGTAATGGCTTGCCCACGGAAGCAAAAGTGTTGCCATTCTCCAAATCGTAATCGGGGCTGCGGAGATTGTAAAAGCACGCTGAGCAGGTTTCGCTCAAGCCGTACGCTGCCTTGATTGAGTATTTCGGAGCTCCGTATCTGTGGAGAACCTCATCAACGGCACCCAACGTCTTTGTTCGGTTTGCCTCTCCACCGCACATGATTACCCGGAGCGTGCTCAGGTCTATGCTCAACTTTGTGGGGTCCTGTCGGTAGAGTGATTCGACTGCTGCTGCGAGGAAGAAGTTGGGTGAGAATGTGTAGCCGATTTTGTAATCGCTGATGATCTTGAAGAACCCTGATGAACGAGGTAATCGTCAGCTGACTGAAACTGACTCCTGAAGATTTTCTGTGGTGTTCAACTCACGATATGGTTCTTGTACAAGGTCTGATGGTTGTACAAGAACTTGATCTGTGCCATTATACATCGCTTGGAGGTGGATTTCGCAGAAGCATGCCGAATGGTCATAGCTGACCCAAGACATGAACGACAAATCCTGTGTCTCCAGGTAGCTGGATTTTGCTTTGACCGAAGCAATGAGCTGGGTGTGTGAGAACTTGACTGCCTTTGAGAAGCCTGTGCTGCCAGAGGTGAAGAGGATCGCTGCGATGTCCTCATCCGGAGCGGACGATGCAACTGTTGGAAGATTGCCATTCACTGAAACTCGGTGGTTGTTCTCGAGGATGTCCTCGACCGTGCTTACTGGCAGTCGTTGCGAGATGAAGATTGCAGACAGCTTGTGGCTTGTTATGACTGTGGTATCGGGGAAGAGTGTCTTGATGTTCTCGAGCTGGCCGGCAGCTGTCTTCGGTTCGTTGGAGATTGGGTTGAGGATGGCGCAGATTCCTCCAGCAGCAACGACTGACCAAAACCATAGGACATTGGATCTCTGGTCGTCGAAGTATGTGATTACATGCTTCCCTTTGCCAACGATGCCAGCTTCTAACAGGCGGACTGCGTTTTCCTAACCTTGCGATTAGCTTCCACTGGCAGGCTGTCTTGGTTGATCTCCAGCCTCTACACACCTGTGCTTTTTGATACAACTCGGCATAGCTCTCTCTGGTCGCATCTTCGCTCAAGCCTCTCTCGAGATAGAGGCAGCCATTTGAAGGAGAAGCTGTTGCTGCATTTCGAAGAAGATCGATAATGTGTGTGGGCGCTGCATTCGAAGCCATTTCGTCCTCGGAACTCTTCTCTTCAACAACGCTTCGATGATAAGGAAGAAAGAACCGAATTGCATTTTGGAAGGCCATGATCACGGCGGGAAATATTCGTTAAGCTGTTGAATGAACACTAGCTAGCAAGGCGGCGGGGCTCGCGACAGTTTAGTTCACTTTGGTCACCTCTAGTGTCGAAAGCGGCCCTGAGTAGCCGTTTGTACTTGAAACCAGATAAGATTCCCGGATCGGGCGCAGCGAGCATGGCTTGAACTTTCGAATGGTACGACCTCTCGACTGCAACATTGCACATATCGTTGTTCCAAGGGGAGCCACAATAAGACTCCGTGAGCTTGGGCCTGCCAAAGAACGATCGGCAGACATGACATGTTGACAAAGTGCTCCGGCGGTTTGCCAAGATTTGATACAAGGCGCCCAATGAATTGGTTGAGACTCAGGAGAGTGTTTCTAGTCATGTTTCTTACAGCACAGTGCAGGCTGTCTTTCAGCGCCTCCAGTAAGAAGTTAGCCTTCACTGGCGCAAAGCCTGTTGGCGGGATTATGGCTGTGGCTTCATGAGGCTTTGCTCTGGGGCATTGGCTGCGACTCCACCTTCTGAACGCCACTTGCACACAGCTACACGTTTGGCTGTCTCGTTCCTTATCGATTCGGAATTGTTCAGTTGACGGTAATTTGGGTAGCGTCGTTACTAGCATCAACACTTCTACGACATTTCCTCCCGACCGGAGAAACCTGGACAACTACTCGTAACGGTTCATCCCATGTGCCACATGTGCCGCGATCGACCTTCCAGCTCGCGTAAGATAGTACCTCCAGGTGCTGATATGACCTGTACTGGCATCCATTGCGGATAGGGCCGATTTTGGGTTGTTGGCTTCTGACGCCTCGTCATGATTGTGTTGCATGGTGTAGTGAATGCTGATGTAGCAATGCGCCGAAATCTCCACAGCATCCCTGACCCGTTCCTCATGGAAGCAGTCTCCCACCAACGTTGACATCCACTCGTAGTTTCATTCATCGTGCGTCATTCTGGACTTCCCTCCTCGTCACTCAGCGTAGTCGTGTTGACCCGTCGTTCTTGTCCACGGCCGAGTCCGAACCCGACTCCGACTCCGAAAGCTGGTAATTGTTGAATCTTGCGAACCGGATGCGATAGAACGAGGCTTGCCTTGAATGGTGGATTGCGAAAAGAGAGTTTCGATCGACAGACGGGCCGACGAAGGTGAGCAAGGGCTTGCTCAAAGATCATCCCGTGTGGCGACGCTAAGGGGCTACCTTACTAGCACTTCCTTTGTACGAGCCGATGAGCGCGATTGGTAGACTTCATGCCATGACTTCGACAACGCCTCCAAGTCATCGAGACGCGCAAGACAGATACGACCTTCCAATTCCAGTGCATGTATCCACCGCTGGGAGCATGGCATCATCCTGCTGGAGCTACGCGCTCTGGGGACAAGATTTGCTCCAATCGCGCAAGCCAGACTTGGCCCGAGATTACCGCATCAGCTGTAACAAGGAGCAAGTGGAAGAACCCGACACGCGATGGCATGAATGATGGAACACTGCTCGGCTAGTCTCTCCTCAGTTTCCCCGATGCTTTCAAACCACCATGTCACCCACGGTCGCGCAGATGGAACTCTCAAATATTGGTATGCCTCCAACACGTTCCGCTCAACGGGCAGCGGTACCCTTTTCAGGCACATGATTCGTTGGGTAGATTGGACATGTGGATTCTGGAAGGTGCAAACAATTGCAGATCACAACTCGATCTACTCCCACGTTGCAACGAGCACGTTAGTAGCAGCAGGCTCTTCAAATGAAGTGCGTGGCCTGGGCAGAGATAGCCTGGTCTAAGAGTTAGTGGGTGCCCACATCTTATCTCTCCTGCGTTGGAGGAATGCTTTTGTTTCAACATTCGTTGGTGTTTCCGATTCAGGCGTGAGGATTGAGGAGCTTGCGATTGCATGGGCTACTACTAATTGACCCACGATTCCCGATCTCGACACTTTCTTGTTTCTTTACGGACAACATGTCGACCAATGTGCTGGTTTATGGAGGAGGAGCGGTTGGCGGGATTTTGTTAGTCCCCACAACGATCGTCTCGATTCACGCAGCATGCTTACTTTTTCTACAGTGGTTGGAGGTTAGCACAGTCAAGCGCAAAGAACGTTGTTTCTGTAGTTTGCAGGTCAAACTATGAGAGAGTCAATGCATCGGGTTACATCCTACAAACCAAGAAATGGGGAAGCGCTGCATGGAAGCCCCATCATGTCCACAGAGCAGGCGGCTTTGAGCGTCAACCTCGACAACACTTCGACTACATCATCCTGGCAAACAAAATCATCAATRGCCACTCCGGCGCAATCCGAGATCTACAGGCTCTCGTGGGACCGGATACTACCCTTGTCGCTGCTCAGAATGGAATGGATGTTGAAGTTCCAATACAACAAGCGTTCCCAAGAAACACAATATTGACTGCCATTTGCAACATCGGATGCAATCAGGCAAACCACGGCATGATTGTCCAAGATGCGCACATCAAGAAGCACGCATTCCTTATTGGAGTGCACGGCCAGCACAGAAACATCGATCTCCGAAGACGTGATGCTCTCGTCTCCATGGACTCTGAGTTCGACAGCATCGATTGCGTTCGWCAGGAACGATGGAGGAAGTTGATCTTCAACAGTGCCTGGAACTCAACCACAGCTTTGACCGGACTGGATACCCACCAACTTCTTGAACACCCCAGCGCTATTCTACTTGTATCCCAACTCGCACGTGAGGCATTCAATGTCGCCATTGCAAGTGGCATTGAGCTTGACGCGGATCTTCCCAACAAAACGATCGAATTGGCGAGAGCAGCACCTGCGATCACGCCATCAACATTACAAGACGCTCGCAGTAAGCGTCCGATGGAGCTCACCCCAATCTTCGGCTACATTTGCCAACAAGCTGCGAGGGTTGGCGTTTCAGTACCCACAGTAAGTGTGAAGAACTTCATGCAACTGCACAACACTGACACGACTACAGATGACCTGGATGTACGACTTGTTGCAGCAAAGGAACATCCTTCACACAGCTCAGCAACCACTACACGCAACCTCATGGCGCGCACCAGCATCAATGGAGGACTTGCTAGGAAAAGGTGTTGCTCTAGGGCTTGCCGGTCGCAGCCAGACCGGCGGGTTTGCAACCGCATCGCTTTGATTCCCCCGATACCCACCTACATCACATGGCCAATTTTAATTCATTCGCTCGCCATGGTCAGGCGATTTTACACGTTATTGCAGCTACCACGATGACAGCTACGACCACGATACCAAACATTGCTAGAATACATATACATATCYGACTCTATAGATTTGTCGTCGTGTATGAGGCACCGACGATGCAATCTTAGTCTCAATCAAATTTTCTCAATGAGACTAAACCCCGTGTCAGAGGCTAAAGCGATGTGGTTTGAAGTGGACAATCGGCAGATTGTGGTTCTACGACTCATGTCGTCCGGGGCAGTCCAGGAGCAATATATCCAAATTTTAATCCCTTGTCGATTCTCGACTCGTTGACTTTGCAAATTACAGATCGACTTTCTATACGGAGCTGACTCCCTCTATTGACTCGCTTCCATATAATGCTTCCCGAAATGGTAGAAATGACAGGGCTCACAATTCTAGACCATGACGACCCATGAGTCAAACGCCTACTGACACCATCTTCTCCAAGAAATGCCTGCAAAGCTTCGCCTGTCTAGACTGCAAGTGTTCAACTCCACAAAGTCCTTGAAAACCAGGATCTCGCGTCTTGTGTTGAAACTACAGGTAAGCTGTAGTAAGTTTGCCATACTTTTCGAACACAGCATCCTTCTGTAAGGCAGCACACAGCTCCTCTGTCACGGTAGTTGCCACTTCAAGCCCACCGTCAAAAAGTCTCGGATTGACAATAACCGCTGGAGCGCAGCCAGCCAATGATGCTGCCGGTTTGCAGTATCTTGTGCGAGCGGCCCTTCCCAGATCAGAACCCCAATCCAAAGTATTCGATTGCGACTTCGAGTAGTCGTTGAAGCCAAGATTGTGCGTTGCGAGTAATCTGACAGGATCCGGACAGATTGCTTTGTCGTTTGGCAATCCTGCTGCCATTGTGAGCCACGCAGCCCAGGCTGAGGTACTGTAGCCTGCAACGGCTTTCCGAACTTCACGGGCGGCGTACTGCAGCCCGGACTCGCTCTTTTCTAGCTCAGCCAGAGAGGTCTCCGCGAAGACAATGTCGACTGCGTTGCCAATATACTGCGCAGGGATCGCGGGCTGCAAACGTTGCCGAATGTTGATGGGAAACAAGAGAAGTGATTGATCATGTCCTTCCTTACTCTTCTGTTTGATTGCAGAGAATCGAGACCAGAAGAGGCCGACGAGTGCATCCATTGTCGAAATCCACTGCGCAGCATCGGTCCCAGTAGCGTCTTTCTTCAACTGCACGAGACTCTCTGGGGAGAACTCCCAGATGGCCCACAAAGTCTTCTCGACCTTACCCCCCAAGGCTGCCAGATGGGCTTCCTTGGTCTGCTCCAAGGTGGACAACGCGGCTTCTTTGGTCACGGCAGTTCTCGAAAGGTGGAGCTGCGAGAATTCTGTGGGGAACAACTTCCAATGCTCGTCTGTGAATGGACCTACGCCATCTGAAGGTTTCGAGAGGCGACTTCGTATGGCAGAGTCATCGACTTCACCCTTATATCGTTGCTGCTCTCGACCAGCACTGATATCTGCGCTGTGAAGCGACCATATTCTCTCCACTTCTGCCACAGTAGATGCATCTGCAAGCAGATGATTGAAACCGAATGAAAGTGCCAGGCCGCCCTTGATTAGATTGAGCTTCACGGCGAGCAAACGAGCACCTTCGGAAGTAGGAGTGAGCGTCTCTGGTTTGGAAAAGGCCCACACAAGGTCAGCTTTCATAGGAAATCCATCAGCTTCGAGGGTTGAGAAGCTTGGAATGCTCTCTTGCTGTGAAAGGTCTTCACGAGGGAACTCAATATGCGAGTCATTTTCAATCTTGATGGAAATGTCTCGCGGATCGTCAGATTCACGGAGAATCGTGCCAGCCCTGGGGAACGTGTAAGTGTTTCGTGTCTTGTTCTGATTGTGGTGTTCGGATGTGCGAGACGTACAGTGCCGGTATCTCGTCAAGTGTGCGTTTCAGACCTTCCCGGAGAACCTCGTGAATGCGAATGAAGTCATCTTGATTCTTCAATGGGAAGAAGTGCGTCTGAGTGACCCATACCTTTGGGATAATGATTAGCCACTGCTCTCAATCACGGGCAGCGTTACAAACCTTTGGCGAGTACGTATCACATATGGATAAGCGAATGAGCTTCTCTTGCTGCTGGGTTGGGTACACATCAGTGTCTGGCATGATGATCAACAGCGTGCCTGACGATGGAGCAGATTCCTGGCGTATCGTTACACCTTTTCCGGTGGTATTGAATTAGCTTTGCAAAGCCAGGTGGCCCAGGTGCGATCGGCGAAGTCTCCCTAGCCATCACGTGTGCTCTTGCTCAACTCGCGAGCGTTGCACGAGGGAGAGGGGAATAGACTTCCGCGAAACGAGCCGTTATCGCGGAGTTCATGGCGGTGGTTCCAAACGCAAGCTACTGTTGATGGCGGGAAGATCAGCGSCAAGAGCTGGAACACTTCGACATCCTTGCAGCTGTCACAGGCGTGTTGCTGTCCGTCTCAAGCGCGCCACTTTCATCACTTTGCGCTAGCATATATTGACGTCGGAACGAGTGCGAGACTGAGACGTCGTTAACAAAACATCGACATTATGACACGATGCTGGCGGACGACGCCGATCTGGGCGAAGCCTCGAAGCAAAGAACTGGTCGTCTCATCATCATCGGATCGATACAAACGGCCACTATGCCACGTTGCCGAACGGYAGCAACGGGGTCGGAGGTGAAGTGAACAGAACACACCGAATAGCATCGAACCGAGCCGCTCCTATGCCATTCGATACAAGATGTACTTCATATCGACGGGTCGATCCAGATCCAGAGAGGAAACGGGATACTTTTTTCATGAGCCCATCTGACAAACTCTCTTGCTGGGAATGCTGGGAATGAAATAATGCAAGAACGCCTTCCTCGCAACCGATGCTGGAGGCTGTGAAGACGATCCAGGTCCCCGAATTTGTCCCCGGCTACCGATGACCGACCGGAGATGGCTGCTTTGCCATAGTAGGTGACGAGGAATTGATAAAGAGCCCCTGTCACGACCTATTTTGGTCCAGCGAAGTCTCAATAGTACCTGGAGAGATACACGACCTCAACAACGTCGCCGTAGCGAGTTGGAACCGACGTTGTTGGTCCTGCGCAAAACGACCTGTAATGTAGGTTACAAGCCTACTGTTTCCATGCTATTCAGATGCACATGCTGCACGAAAGGACGCCGCCACAATGCCTTAATTTACAAGGTCCCTCACATCACACTACAATTCTCTTCATCCTTCTTCTGATCTCTCTTCCCCTCCTTCCTCGAGAGTTTCCCCTGCGGCGCTTTCCCAGCCTTGCCACCACCTTTCCTCAACTCCTCCAACCTTTCAATAGCTTTTGGGAATTTGTGCGAAGCAGCCCTTCCGTACCACTTCCTCGCCTCTTCCATATTAGCAGGACATCCTATGCCCACCTCAGTGAAATGGCCCATGGCAAACATAGCCTTGGGCAACGGCGGTTCACTAGCAGCGGCTTTTCTCGCCCAAAGATAGGCCTCCGTCTCGCTGTGCTCCAGTATACCCTCCGCGCCTGTGAGATACCATCCACTGAGCGCCAACTCAGCCTGGTGCTCTCCTTGTGCAGCAGCTTTCGTATACCAGCTGATGCTTGTACGATTATCGGTTGGCAATCCCAGCAATCCATATTCATAGGCTTGTCCCAGCCTGAATTGCGAAAACTTGTAGCCCAACCCTGCAGCCTGTTGGAATAAATCCCGCGCATACGCATCGTCGGCGATGACCTTGTTGCGGATTTCAGGATTCGTGTTGGCACTTTCGTACAGGCCGGCCAATTCATGCAGAGCGTGGGGATGATCGATATCTGCACGTTCAGCACCTCGCTTCAACCAAGTCACCGCGTCTGCAATGTTCCTTGGCTGTCCCAGCAAGCCCTTCAACAGGATTGCGCCGATCTTATACATGGCAGCCGCATCTCCAAGCGCGGCGGCGCGGCGGTACCACTGCACAGCCTTTGGGTAGTCACGACTAGTACCACCACCTTCCTCAGGACCCATCTCACAGCAAACGGCCGTGCGATAGGCGGCTTGCGGGTGTCCGGCTTTGCCGGCTGCTTGGTAGAGCTTGAAAGCTTCTTTGGTGTCAACCTCCAAGCCAAGCATGCCTTGGCCGTAGCAGTCTGCCAGGTAGAATTGCGCATCAGGGTATCCGTTTGTGACGTGCTTCTTCAATCGCTTGTACGCCTCCGTGATGTAACGTTCGCGATTCTTGGCCGTGGTTTTCTGATCTGCACGGCCGCCTTCTGTGGCCAGAACAGCGGCGGCTTCAACCAGCTTCTTCACAAGAATCAATCCTTGTTTCGGACTGTTGGTGGAATCGGCAGCGGCGCGCAGTTGATCAATCTCTGCGAGCGTCACAGGCCTAGCGAAGAGATCGATCGAAGCTTGGCGGTCGCGAGCACTTGGAGCAGGTGGTGGACCAGAGGATGTGGGAGGTATGGATCCTGTGCCGTTGTAGTTTCGAACAGGTGGAGGCTTAGCTGCCTGTGGTTCGCTCTGTTCCATAAGCCCAGGACGTACAGGTACTGGGTGTTGTGGGAGTGCATCYGGGTTCGAGCGTTGCTGGGTGAGCGGTGCACCATTGGGAGGTCCTCGTGGGCCTTGCTGATGCGGTGGTGGTGGTGGCCCGTTGCCTCGCACTTGGCGTGGATCAGCCCAAGTCGCGCTGCGATCCATGTCTGGTCGTCCTGGTCCTGGTGGCGGTCGTATAGGTCTGCCATACTGATCAAATCGCTGTGGCGGAGGAGGCTGACCAGGACCGGGACGCCGTGGTCCCTGCCTGGCATCATCTAGAGACCGCCGTGCAGGTGGCTCGTGCGCGAATGGAGCACGAGGAGGCTGCATTGGTCCGCCTCGTCCATATCCTGGATCTTGCTGAGGAGGCCCGCGATGTGGCAGATCATAACCTTGTTGCGCGTACGGGCCGGGCATACCTCTACCTGGCGGCGCTCCGCGTTGTTGGTTGAGAGCTGGTGTAGATCTGCTGGATTGATCGTATGGAGGTCTTGGGCCATAGCCGTTGCCATGCACACCTGGAGGAGCAGATCGCGCACTAGAAACTGGAGGAGGCGTGGCAGTAGCCATGGAGTCTATAGGTGGTGGGGCAGCCTTTTTCTGAGCAAGTGATGTCTGCCCAGGTGCCGCACTGTCAAAGTCTGGCATTTCGAACTCAATCTCCTCATCGCGATTCGTGGGAACGCGCTTCAGTTGGCCCGGCTGCGGCTCGGCGCTGGTATCAGCATAATCGTCATATATCTCTCCTAGGCTGTGGCCGCTGTCACTGGCAGGGCCCTGTTGAACCCACGGCCGTGGCTCTTGCGGGTAATGGCTGGACGGGGAAATAGCCTGGTCGTGAGAAGTTGCTGGACGAGGCACAGCAGCGGCGCGAGGCTGGGAGTCTTGCCTTGACTTGTATTGATACTCCTGCGGATCTGGCGCATAACTTTGCGCATAGCCATTTACTTGCTGTGGAGGCGGCTGTGCGTGGTCGTCGACAATGGGCCACTGTGCTGGGTACTGCTCGTGTGCTGAAGCACCGGCATTGTTTGACGGCTGCTCTCCATTCCAATGCCTATCGGAAGTATGCTGTGGTGCGACATTCTGGCCGCCGTAGGCGCGCTCGTTGGAATCATGCCTCCCGTACTCTGCCCTGCTAGAAGCTCCCGTCGCATGTTTATCCTCCCTTGGCCGTGAATTTCCCGAAGTGCGAGGCCTGTTGCGGTCTCCACTGGCTCTCGAGCTAGCTCCTCCGGACCTGTCCATGGAAGACTCGTTTCTCTTCGGAAATACAGGAAATGCATTGTCTATAGGCAAACTCTCCGGAGCCTGCGCTTGTTTCTTGAGCTTGGCCTTTTCTCGTGCTTTCCAATCCGCCATAGGATCCTGTGCACCTCCGCTGGGCGGTCCATTGCCCCTTCCCCTAGGGTCCATACCGCGCTGGTCGCGAGGATCTCTCGGTCTCTGCTGGGAACGTCCGTTCTGTCGAGCGTCTTCTCGCTGGGGCTGCCTACCCTGCTGGGGCGGCGGCCCTCTCTGAACTGGAGGCTGTCCTTGACCTGTTGGAGGGCCGTTCTGTGCGCGAGGCTGATATCTCGGGTCATAGGCGCGTTCGGGGCTTGCCTGTGGTCTGTCGTCGTATGCGCTGTTCTGATAGCCACTCGCGTGCCCATTGCTGTAGGCTGGCTGGGCGTCGTAGCCACCATGCTGCTGGTGACCGTAATTCTGCGGATACTGATCGTAGGGCGTGCTCGCATATTCGGCGTAATCGTTCTGATACCCGTTATGCGCGGGGTTCGAGGCATGCGGCTGAGGCAGATAATTCCTTTGCGGCGGCTCGTAGGCTGCACCCTGATCATAGGCCATATTTGAAAGAGCGTCTCTTGTTGCTGCGGTCCGCACCTATGTCATCCTTTGGAAAATGAGGGCGAGCATGTAGGATTGAAGTCGAATCTGGGTCTTGGAGGTCTTGTGGTCTATTGTCGGGCCGCGCGCCGAGAATAGCAAGAACGCCTGGGTAGCAAGAATAGCAAGTTTCACAATGTTGCAGCGCCTTGAACTCTCTCCGGCAATTATATTACCACTGCCGATGCTGTCGCAAAAGGTGGCAGGTTACGCAGTGTTATGAAGGTATGATGCCGCGATGCGCCCCTCAAGACCCAGGTCAGGTCAACAAAGCCCGCGTTAGTCACGAATTGTGCGCTGTGCCGTCGGCCAATGAAATGGTCATGCGACAGTGGCGCTTGACGCTTGTTCGATCCCAGTACCAGTTTTCTTCGCCGCCCCGCTGCCTTGCTTCCATCCGCTACGAGTGACACGCAGAAGGTCACACGATCGGAGGAAGCAGACAACAGCCGTCCGTCTGCCGACGTCTTTTCCATCGTCTCGCGCACTCGCTTGAAGAAGGCTTTGACGTATCGTGTCGTGTCTTCCATTGCCCTTGTCAAGGGTCAATTGCCGAAGACGCAGGTACCGGTTCGGCACGAATCACGAATTAGGAAGCACAGATCAGATATAGGTCTCGTGGACATTACAGGTATCAACATTATTGCGTGCACCTACGTATGTCGACTGTGTAGGGCAAAAGTGCGACTCTCGATTCATGCTTCTCATTTCCCATTGCGCCGTGCTGCCTGCCCATCCATGCATCCATGTACTGTACAATAACTCCGAAAGGACACTGCCAGGTCCATGCCATGCTCAGGTAGCGATCCTTCAATTCAATCGTCGCCCTTCATGCCGCAAAAGTCTGTGCCCAGCCACAAGTCAATGAACATGAAGAGCTGCCAGTAGAAACTCGCTCGATCCCAGTCGAACGTGCCATTTTCCTTCCTGGGAACTGCGGAGCCGATGATCTCGCTCGCACCGATCCAAGACGTCCAGGAAGTCTTTGCCGTTTTTGGTGCCAGTGCCATCTCAGCCGGAAGAACGACTGCTCGCACTGCGCCCTCAACACGGAATCCACGCGGACGCGGGGTCGCGTCAGATAAAGCGTCTTGCTCGAAACCAGTGGATCGGGCTGGCGTTGCCGTTGTTTGTGCTCGTGGGGAGAGCGCGTTGTTGTTGAAAGTGGAGGAGCTAGCTGTGGGAGAATCGTCAAGGTTGTTGGTCGAAACGAATCCCCATGGCGGACGCTGCTGTCCACGTTCTTGCTGCTGATCACGAACGCCATCGGTTGCTGTAGCGGATGACATAGTCGCCGACTCGCTGGACCTGCGGTTGAAGGGATCGTCGGTCGAGAAGCTGGGTGGAAGGACATCACTTGTGATTTGAACGCCAGCCTGAGTAGCAAACAGTGGTTCGTCTCGCGTGGGCCCCCGCCCTTGATATGGTTCCGCGTAGACCAAGTAGCCCTTGATGGTGTGCGGTGAGCGTGAAATAGCGAGCTCGCTCGCTTTTCGTGAGTCAAAGGTGACCTTGATCCAATGCTCGCCGCCTGCAAACTTGTTCTTCTTGCGCATGGCCGCTCGCGAGAGGCTCTTTTGTGCCCTGTTTCTGCCCATGCTTCTTGAAACATCGAATCGCTGACCAGGCGGCTGGCGCTCATAGTCCTCCAGGATGATTCCGCTGGAAACGCGCTCGTAAAAGTCGATGGCGGCCCACTGCAGCTCCTCTCCGAAGCCATAAAGAAACACCTCCGTCGGCTCGCTCTCGCACTCTGCAACGTGTGCAGCCCGTGCAACCTTCTCCGCACCCTCTGCGCCTGCCTCATCTTTGCCACTGCTGATTTTCTTCATTGAGCCGAAGATTGCATCCTCGGCCGCCATGTTCTCTGCCCGTATCCTGTCCTCTTCCCGCCGGGGCTCTGCCGTCTTGGACCGTGACCGGCTGAAGCCACTTCGGCTTCTGCGCATACTCCGACCAAAAGGACCTTTGTCAACGGGCTCGCGTCGATCTGAAGCCTCCGCGTTGGCTGTGGTGGAATAGTCGTAGCCCCATGGTAGGCGGCGTCCATTGCTGTCGACCGCTCGTTCGGATTCGGGCACTGCATGGATTTGTACGCCCGGCGCGCGCGGATTGCGAAATTGCGAGTACATCTTGGTGTCGTAAGCCAGGCTGCTACCAGAGAATGATATTGATGCCGGTGTGTTGTATGTACGAAAGGCGGGTAATCGGGTCTTGTCTGTAGTTGGGATCGTCTCACGGAATACACGCAGACTTGTCCGAAGAGCGATAGAGGTCTCAACGAATAATCAAGTCAAATCGTGAAGGTGTCGAGCAAGTGTCGTGGTCAGCACGTTGTGGTTGCTACTTTAGTGTTTACTGTCGAAAAACACAAGAAGCCGGCAACGGTTACACGCGAATGGTCAAAGCTTTTCCCTCTTGACCGTCCAAGCATCCAAGATTCATCACGTCTCACTTCACTTGCTCCCGAACCTTAGCACTCCCATCACTTCAAGCTCCAAGACGACTCGGCCGTCCGCTGTGTACATGACATTCCGGTCGTCTAATTCTTCGGACATCGAAGCGGGGTGGTGCCCCTAGATTTCACCCCATGCCATGCCATCGAATCGGCGCTGACGAGAAGACATGTGTTCAACATCCTGCGCCGAACTGGTGAGCTTACTTCGATGTCGATGGTCTCTTGCCTGATTGCAGCAACGCGCTGAATCTATTTGCGAACCGGGATGATGCGGACTAATTACGGTAGATGTTTTGTTACGAAGCCTATAGGTATATATACCGCGACCTGCTCTGCGACAGTTACATTCAGCTCCGCTCACCGACAAGATGCTCTCCAAATCTCTGCTCTCTTTGCTAGCCCTTGCTGCCACGGTAGTCTCCTCTCCCCTCGAGGCGCGTGCAGAGCGATGGGAAGTCCTCCCCCCAACCCCGGCTTTACCAGCTCCAATCACCAAGGCCTTGACACCGATCAATGGCGTACAACTTTGGTCCCAATCCTACAATGGTGCAGCTGGAGGAGTTCCCATAGTTTTGCTCGCTGGAGGATTAGGATACTCCGCATACCTAGGAAGCGTAATTCCAATTCTTAGCAAGACCCACCATGTCATTGCCATTGATCGCCGTGGTCATGGACGATCAACGTTCAACTCTGGGGACGTATTCACATACGATGGCTTTGCAAAAGACACCTACGACCTGCTGAATGCTCTGGGTGTGAAACAAGCCAAMTGGGTAGGATGGTCCGATGGCGCCATCACAGCTCTCTCCGGACTTCTTGACGGCAAGATCAAGACGACTATCAACAAGGCATTCATCTTTGCCGCCTCGCAGACTTACAAGGATACGAACGCTACATTCACAAGCACATCAGTCTACAGCGAATTCGTTTCTCGTTGCCAAACGGAGTATGCCAGTTTGCAACCCAACGCCAACTTCGAGGCGTTCGGTACCAAGGTTGCGTCAATGGAGGCTATTCTACCCACATGGACCGACGCAGATCTCGCAGCTATTGAAGGCGCCAAAGTTACGATTGCGGGTGCAGACCACGATGAAGCAGTAAACCTGAACGTGGCGCCGCATTTACACAGCGTGATCAAGGGAAGCAAGTTGACGATACTGAATGCGGTTAGCCACTTTGCGCCGTTGCAGGACCCGAGTGGATTCGCGAGTGCCATTTTGGCATCATTGTAGAAGCTAGCAGTGATACGAGGAGCGATCTTGGGGATCGTTCGCCATTCTTGGTCGAACACTCATGTGGACAATTCCTAACTCTGCTAGTAGAGACGAAACGTGAGCGAGCATCTAATGTGACGGAGGTTAAAACGATTCGTGAAAGGGACGTTCGTCGATGACCGATGTATCCTCCAACCTTGATACTCGGCGGTGTATAGAATCGCAACAATCGTTAAGTATGCCCAGCAAGTATCAGATTCCCTGATACCTTCATCGTTTCCAGTCATTTCTCCAAAGCCAGGACCCTTCCGGCTTCTTCGAGTGCGCAACATTCTTATCCGAAGAACTGTTGCTCCCTTTCTCAACATCTCTCACCGCCACAGCTGGCCCGCGCTTCGTGTGTCCTTGTCGAATCGGCATGTCGCTCATCTGCATCCCTACACGCCTCGATTGTCGATCTGTTGCTGCCTGGCTGGCTCCACCGCGACCTGTAAATCGCCGCGAAGCCCGTTTGATGGATGCTCGGACGTCCCATTGACGACGCTTTGCTAGGACAAAAAGAACAGTGGAGGCAACTGCATGTTGTTAGTGTTGGTGCAGGCTTAGGAAGAGGTGAAACCGTACTGCCCAATACTACCACGATTACCACAATCACAATGATGGCGATAACGCCTGCTTGACTGACATAGGAACCTCCACCTCCGGAGCCTCCTGAAGCTCCAGCTTCGGTGTCAACCTCACTTCCACTTTGGCGTTTAGAGTTGATCATGGCCGCGAGTGTTGTGGTGGGGAGCATGGCACAAATGCAGAGCAGAGGCAATAGATTCGACATGCCGACAATGCAGTCAAGAAGATGATGGACGAAACAGATCTTGCGAGACCAGCTCCTTCAAGATTTAGGCGAAGAGACACAAGGATTATAACACAACAGAAAAGGAACCGAAGAGAAAAGCAGCAGTCAATCTTCTCAAATCTCACGTCGTTTCTGGAAGCGCTCGACTTCTCAGGTGGCTTGGCTGGGAGTGATGAGAATCATCGCTACCCGAAGATGAGAATCCAATGAGATTGAAGATTGCGTGTCCAAGCAGTGAGAGGGCGAAGTGGATGTGAATGCTTGGCTGGAGCTGGCGGCTAATAAGGGATGTGATCGATGTGATTGGATGGCAGCAGGACGATCCTTGCACTTGCACTGCATTTCGCCGATCTTGTCTGCGTGCTTTCTCACTTCCAAGGTTCTCAACATCAAAAATGTCGGCGCTGTTGTGTATCTATCAACGAGACTTTGTGTTCCGCTGCTGGCAGACTGTGAGTGAGCGAGCTTATACTCTATCCAATCCTCATTTATCTGCAGATCTCGGCGAAGACATGCTCAGTCTCGAGACGTCAGGCTCGACAGCTTGTCATGCCCTTCTGCGATCGTATTGTGGACGCTGAACGATCCGATTGCTGCTGGTGATGGACAGCAGCTCACGCATCCAGATGATGTCTGACAAAGTCTTTCTCGGGCGAAGCAATCGCACGTCGGCGATGCGGATTCAGTGATGAAAGTTGACTTGAGTCAATCTGGAGCAGACATGGATTGTAATCGCAGTAGCAAGTCGTTGATATGATGTTGTAGGCGATGCGAATATTTCATTTGTCCTTCTATTGCATTTCGCATGCCAAAGACTTCAGATCGCGTCGGTCCATGCGAACAACCGCCTGGGCTTGAGTCGTGACTGCCTCCTCTTGTCTCGCCCGAGACCGACACCTTTCCAACACACCCGTGGACCTCTCTTTGCGACAACACCTCGCTTCTTCAACAACTCTCGCATGGGACTCTTTTTCTCTTTTTCTCGTTTTTAAAGTTCCTTCCAAGACACACATGACTTCTACAAGACTGATCTGCCCATCTATCGCTTCGCTGCCACTGGCAGCTAGCCATTCCTGACCGCCCGTCACGGGAATGCAATCAGATTCGATGGACCTTGTCGTGGACACCATGGAATATTGCCAGCCGCAGAAGTTCCATGTCTCTCCCGAGCAGCCCAACGATCGCCAGGCCCGTTCCATGTCTCCCTCGCTGCAGGCGAACATCAAGCCCCTGCCGCCCCAAAACAGCRGACCCGATGGCGGCATGTTGGCGTCTGCTCCAGTCCGCAACAGCCATCGCCAGCCACTCGGTCTCATCATAAGACAGACATCCGGACAACTTATTGAGCAACCGCCTTACCAGGCCGACTATCCTAAGGAAGTTGTGGACTCTCGCTTCGACTCCCGTGAGAAGGAAGGTACCAGAGAGGATGGCTATCACATGCATCACTCTCATGATGGGGGAGTCTCCGAAGATGGACATCGAGGTTCGTGGTTTCAAATTTCGGGAAGGGCCAGCTAACCATCTCTCGACAGCCATTCGAACCTTTCCGACACCCTGTTCGACTAAGAAAGGTACCGAGCAAGACAGTCAGTGGCGTGGAGAGCAGTCAAAGCAGACGGTCGCGCCCACCGCGAAGCGTAGGGTGAGAAAACTGAGAAGAAAGCGACCTGCTGTGCCAGTTGTCACCCAAACAGAGGAGCTTCCGAAACAAGACGTGCCGGTAGAATCCGATTCTCGTGAAATCAACATGAGCAGCAACACCAACCAAGGCGCGACTCGCGCTATCCAAGTTGAGCCTACGATTGTTGATGTCCAACGCATTGGCCAGCAAGATGTGCCGATTCCAGGCCTCCGACCTGACACTCTCCAATTGCAACATGAGATGCAGGCAGCAGCTGTTGACGAAGGCAAGTACTATCATGATGACCGTGATCGCTCACGCAATGATCTGCGACCCGATGAGCAGTTCGAACAGGATGACCAGCACGCAGCATTACCAATGCATCATCAGTACCTCCAGCCGCAGCAAGATCAGTACGGTCCTCCTGAGCCAGACACGAATTTTGCGGAGGATTTGCGACCAGACCAGTGTCCTTCGTCTGACATTTTCGAAGATGCCGCAAAGGAATTTGAGAATAAGCTCTACCGGAAACAGAAAGCCAAATCAGACAAGCACAGGGCGGAGCGGACTGAGTGGCGGAGCAAGTTTCGGCAAGAGCTTCAAGCCAAGCAGAAGCTGCAAGATAGTTTTGATGTGCTCCATCGAGAGAAGACTGAGCTTACAGTGGCGATCGAGAAGCAGAGGACAAAGATCATGGGCTTGGAAGCCATGGCTAACAAGCTCAAGATATTCGTCGGTGGTCTTTCCAACGACATGGGTGCTTTGAAGAGAGATGCCAGCATACATCGCCAGAACTGCATAGAGATTGGTGAGRAAACCGAGGAGCACAAAGCTGTGCTGGGTGGTCTACTGCAGCAGCTTTCTCGAAACGCCGACAAATCCTCGCAGCTGAAGACCGAAGCGATCAAAGCATGCCACAGTGCGAGAAATGACCTTTCAATAGAAACCATGCGCAACTCTCACCTCGAGGAGAGTTTGAAGGAAAAGACTTCGCTGCTTGCGGAGGAGAAGTGGCTTCGAGAGCAGCTTCAAGCTCAGCTCAGCTCTGCAGAGAAGGAGTCCAGAGACGCGACACTTCGTGTGCTTAGATCGAGCGAGCAATCTATTCTCGACAAGCTGTCCGAACTCGCAGCTTCGGTTCACGAAACGGAGAATGGACAAGCCATGTCTGAGCAGCTTGAGAAGACTCTGGCAGCAGTCCAGGGGCTCCACACTCAGCAGAAGACTGCGGTCAATGACATCGCATCGGTGAAAGGCATCGTCGAGAGACTGTCAGAAACGTAAGTTGGCTGCTTTAAACGTGCCGGGCATGTACTGACATTGATTCCAGCCTGACCAATCGCGCTGGAGACACGCAACACAGGAGGGATCAAGACTCCTCACTCAAGTCTCACATCGACGAGGCTTTGGAAAGCTTGAAGACGGATCTTTGCCAACAGGAGAAGCTTGCTGCACAGGATGCCACAAACCGTGAGACCATCTCAGGATTGCAGAAGCAGCTTGAAGATGTCAGCAACCGCATGATGGATTGCGATTCAACTCTGTCAGGCACCCGAGCCAGCGAAACTGAACTCAAAGGACAGGTTGTTGCTTTGCAAGCGAAAGTCGACAATCTCCAACGCCAGCTTGTCCCCAGTGAGCTTATTTCAGCGCAGCTGAGCGAGCTGAAAGCAGAGCTTAGTCTCAAAACCACCGCTTTGCAGACCGCAGGGTCAGAGCTGGAGACCAAGACTCGCGATCTGAGCAGGTTGAGCGCATCATGCGGAGAGCTACAGTCGCTACTCAAGACACTTCAAGAGCAATTGAAGGAAGCACCAGGTGTCACGATCTTTGATGCTGAGCGAGCCACGCTTGAGGAGAACCACCTCAAGCAGATCGAGACCACCAAGGCTGAGATGACGAAAATGTTTAATGAGTGGCACGWGAAYGAGGTGACAAACGCGACAAACAAACTCCAGTCAATGACACACGATCATGATAAGCTCGCGAGAGAACTTGAGGCCGTTGGCAAGCGACTGGCGTCAACTCAGACGCAGATTGAGGAGCTTCAAACGAAGCACGCATCGCATGTTTCCGACATGCAGAAGAAGATTAATGCCGCCGAGAGTGTTGCAGAAGAACGGAAGAAGCAGGTTGAGATACTGGAGTCAGATCTTCAGACTGCACAGCAAGCTAGCAACGAAGCTGGTTCGCTTCGTGCTCAGCTCGTGGCTGGAAAGGAGGACCTGCAGACCATGATTCAGGAGAAGGACTCGCTCGTCGACCAGATGGATCAACTCCGACGCGATCGCGAGAAAGGCGAAGAGCGACTCAAGCAAGAACTCCGACAATGCCRTACCGATAGCGAAGAAACGGAGAAACGTCTGAAGGCAGAGGTGCATGCAGCTGAGAAGCACGGTACAGAAGTTAATCGGCAGTTGCAGAAATCAGCAGAGATGGCCATCGAGGCGGAGAGGGCGAACTACGACAAGCGAGTCGAGGCCCTCCAGAAGAGCTTGCAGGATTCACATGACGACCTGCAGAGACGCATCAAGACAGATGAAGAATTCCGGGAAGAAGTGCAGCGAAGTTGGCAGAGTGAGGAGAGAAAAAACCAAGCTTTGGTCACGGAGCTGAATGACAAGATCTTGCAGGCTGAGATCCAACGAGACGAGGCCATTGCTGACAACGAGGGCCTTGGAGAGGATCTCGCACGAGTACGAGAGCCCACACTCACACTGACTGATGCATTAGCCAAGCCATCAACACAAACCAGCGAAGCCGTCGGATCAAGTGATCCTCGCTTGCAGAATCGACACCAGCAGTCTGAGGTGGTCATCGCCTCGCTTGAGACATCAGAGCCGTCGCAGAATCCACCCGCCCAAGAGGGGGCCGGCCAGGCTACAAGGCTGATTACTCAACCAACCACAGCGCTTGCCTCTGATRCAGCGGAGAATCCGAAGGCATACTCTCGCGGACCTGTCATCGAGGAGTCGCAGCTGGAGCCGTTTYCTGCGTCTTACTTCCCACATACCCATGGAGAGCCTTCTCCCTGGGATGATATTCCTGGAAGTCAGACATTTGGTACATCGGTCGTAAACGAAACGCAGCCCAACCTCTCGCAATTCAGCCAATTGCGCGGCGAGGGTTACCAAGCGGCAGACCGCCCGAGCAAGCAACGCCGCGGACCGGCATCTGAAGAGACACAGCAGCAGCAGCCACACAYAACCCCTCAGCTGCGCAGCTCCAGGCCTCTATACGGAGCTCCTCACGGTGGACGAGACCAGCAGGCCCCTTTCTCCGCCGACGAGGGCAATGCTCCTGCATTCCCCGTAACCGCGGCAGATAGCCCAAATTTTGCTCGACGGAAAGTCATACCTTCAAGCCAACGAGGCGCATTCCACGGAGCAATCGTCGAGGAGTCTCAACAATCCTCCTTCCATCAGCAGTACAGTCAATATTCTGCAGGAACTGACCAGGAGACGCAATTTGTGCCTGAGACGCAATACGAGGCAGATTCACAGGCAGAGGTGGCCCCGCTTGCCAGCTTCCATGCGGCCTCAACGATGCGGAAAGGCAAGGAACACGAACTGGCATGGGGTGGCTTTGGTAACGGTCCATCTCATGATGGTTCGCAAGCTGTACGCAATATTCCACCACGCTTCCTCAAACCAATGCAGCCTCCAAATACAGCAACGAAGTTGATACGTTCTGGCACTGGCTCGTCAAGCTTGAGCAGTCTTGATGAGAGGGAGCTTCTCCTTTCGAGCCCAGCCGCCGCTGCTGCCTCTGGGAAGAGGTCATCGGTAGTTGCCAAGCACCAGGCTTCAGAAACTGGATCATTGACTGGCAGGCCTCGCCGCACGCAGAGCATCATACCCCGCAGCTCTCCCGATTTTGTTGAGCAGATGGGAAAGGGCCGTAGTCAGAATACCTACCACGGAGGTGGATTGGGTAGCAAGGCTGGATCTCATCACAACTCGAACCACAAGGAGCCCAGAGCTGCGCCGGGTAAACGCAAGGCCCAAAGCCAGGTCGTTGAAGGCTACGAGCAGGAGCGCGAGAGAAAGCAGGTCAATCGTAGCAGCCAAGGCGATGGACACACGCTCAGCGAGCTCGTTGCATCGCAGAATCGAGCCTTACAGACTCCGAGTTCATCGCGAGGCACCCCTCGCGCTTCCGCTCGGCCATCTCGCATGCAGACTTTTGCTGGTGCGAGTGCTACAAGCGCCCGTCAGACGAGGAACTCTACTAGAAGGCTTTCCAAGAGTAAGCTTGCCTCGAAGGACGTGACCGAGCATTGACTGACTTGAGGCCTAGACGATGAGATTAATGCTCGCTTTGCCCACGAGCTCCGCTCAGCTCGCTGAGCCTGCGGATCGATCTGCTGATTTGCTCAACATGCTGTGATTCTGAGCAGAGGTGATATGATGTATGTTGAGCGACATGGCTACAACCTTTGCTTCGTGGATTTGGTGCTGTGCCCATGTATTCACGCCTCTTAGGATTAGACGCAGATGTATCCAACCATTTGCAAAAGCGGCTCTCGATTTCTCCTGGTGACAGGCTCTTTGCTCTCTGTGTCCACGCGACCTTGCCTTTCCATCCGCTTCTGTTCCGTCTGCGAAGTCCTTCTATTGTTACAGGCAGCCTCTTTATCCTAGTGAGATTTTGCAGGCTATGCAGCCTCTGAAACCTCTCACAATTGGCGACATGGAGTCAGTCGTATGCATATGTGGTCGATCCAAGGCGCGCTTCGTGGTATCACGTCCGTCTCCATCTCCATCACTTCGATCCTCCACGCTTGGCCTCAAGAAACAGGACCTTCTTCTTGACTACATTGCGATCCCATCAGTTCCAATTCTCGTACCCAGATTCTCGGCATCAAGATAACTCACCGACRGGGTCGTATTTGAGCATGCTGAGCGGGCGATGTTGGCGCGGTCGAGTAAAAGTTTTGTAGTATCCCGTCATGGCCTGTGTGAAGACATTAGTACCCATCACGGTTGTATCATCAAAACCAAGCCAATCCATCATACCATTGAAATCAAGCGCACGGCAATTGTGCGCGACTTTGCCTTTTTCGCCATGGCCGCGACGACTTCACATCAATCGTTGGGTACAGTCGACAGCACGTGAAGTTGTCGGTGATGCTCTTACGGCCGAATGACGGGAGTCAGCGGCAGTAGCGGAGTCCCTGGAGCCCGAATCGACCTCGGTGCTCACTTCACATGCCCGTCTGAGCTACCAGACCACGTCCCTATCTCTCCTCCCGTCAAAGCACATGTGAAGTCTCTGAGCTGGTGATATCGCGTCTGGTCATTCTTGTCTCTTGGATCCTTCTTTGCGGATGTGATAATCGGTACAAACAAACTCTCCACCACCACATCACCCCACCAAAACAAACATGGTCGCCGACGCTTTAATCTACCACCCGACGGTGAGCCACTTCAACCGCTTCGTCGCCACGACTAGTAAGGCACACCTCACCCCAATTATACACACATCCACAAAGACTAATATCAATCCCAGTTGGCCGCGACAAAACTCTCCGCACAATCCAATACTTCTCCCGCTTCCTCGCTTGGTACCTCTACCGCACCAACCACCCTACCACGACCGTTGCGCGCTACGATGCGGTCAAGAAATCCTTCGGCCAAGCTCGCAAAGCCATGCGACTAGGGAAATTCGTCGAGCACTTCAAAGCGGCCGCCGTTGCCGCCGACTCCAAATCCTTGGACCCCGTTCTCAAGTACCTGGCTGTGGGACGCCAGCTCGGCTATGCTGTGTACTTGTCCCTCGATGCGTTGACGTATCTGGACCAGACGGGAATCTACAAGTTCAAGGAGGGAGCGAGATTGCAGAGGGAGGCTTATCGGGCTTGGTTTGTGGGCTTGACGTGCAACATTGTGGCGGGCGTCTACACGCTGTATAATTTGCAGTTGTTGGCGAAGAAGCAGGCAGAGAGCGGTGGGGATGCCGAGAAGGCCGTCGAGGGGAAGAAGGTGCAGAGGTACGTTTTGTTGCATAGACCTTTTGTCTTGGGAGAGAGGACTGACTTGTGTGGCGATTCTAGGGAACAAGCTGCTACTAAGCTCCAATTGCTGTCCGATGTGTGCGACATCACTGTACCAAGCAGTGCTATTGGATACGTTAACCTCGACGATGGTGTTGTTGGTTTGGCCGGAACTGTGAGCAGTTTGATTGGTCTGTCTGCTGCGTGGCTCAAGACAGCGTAAGCGTGGGAAGAGGGACAGATGTGGAGGAGAGGCTTGAGACCGTTTCTTGTTGTTTTGCTAGCAGAGTGCAGAATTACTTTTTGATACCATTCTAGTGACATTTCATCAAAGTAAGGTCATGCGTCCTTACAATTCGCTAAAACATCCTGGCCGAGAGCTGGCCTATCACTCGGCTATGTGAACGACTTCATTTCAAGCTCACTTTTCTTTGGATTCGTGGACATGCTGAACAACAACCACCATGACCGCCCCAACATCACATGCCGAAGCAGCCTCATACCGTGCCTCCGGTTTCGCAAACCGCCTCGGATGGGTAAATACGAACCCAACGCTCCTGCATTCCTAAGCTTCTAGAGTAACTAACTTCACCTCATCAATAGGGCCAGAAACCAGCCCTCCTCCTCATAGACGTCTGTAAAGCTTACTTCCATCCCACTTCCCCTCTATCCCTGCTCTCCAACCCCGCCGCCTCAGCTTCCCCGGATGTGATGCGGAACTTACTCTCAGCCGCCCGCTCATCTCCCGACAACATTCCCATCATATGGACCAAAGTCGCATATGGAGATATGGCGGAAGCAGGCATCTTCTACCACAAAGCCAAAGTCCTGGAAGTTTTCCATCATGACGATCCGAGAGGTTTGGGAGATTGGATCGAAGGTTTGGAACCCAGGGAGGGAGAGACGGTGGTGACGAAGAAGTATCCCTCGGCGTTTTTCGGGACGGATTTGGAGAAGATGTTGAGGGAAGAGGGTGTAGATTCGGTGGTTGTTTGTGGGGTTAGTACGAGTGGGTGTGTGAGAGCTAGTGTGCTTGATGCTTTGTGTTATGGATTTCGGCCGTGAGTTTGAGAATTTCTTATCCTTTGTTTGTTTTTTGGTGAGTGGTATGCTGATGGTTTCTTGTGGATAGGATGGTTGTGGAGACTGCGTGTGGAGATCGAAGTCCCGAGATTCATAATGCGAATGTTTTTGATATGGATTCAAAAATGGCGGATGTTGTTACTGAGGAGGAGGCCGTGGAGCGGCTGAGGGCTGGGTTAGTGGCGGGKTGAGGTAGGTGTGGTACTGCTATGTTCCTTGGGAGAGTGCTGACGAGGTGGAGAGAATGTTCATCTTCAGCACAGCCAGACTTTTCCAGAATCAGCACAATCTTGGTCGACACCAGACGATATCCTGAGAAGTCAATGAAAGATGTGACTTGAGGTTGGAGAATAAGGTAGGAGCAGGTTAGCCTCGTGAGCTCTTTGGAGTGTAGTTCGATTCTGTGATTTTCCGGACAGTCTTGAACCTTTCTTGAAGGGAATGATGTTTTTTTTTCTAGACTTGTGGTCTGGAGAGGCCTTTCGCTTGCTGCAATCTTGCTTTCTGGAAGTAATCGACAAGTAAAGACGGCACGATACCAACATCCTATACGATATCCCAAGAAAATGAGCAGCTTCGCGAGATGGCCCATTCGATCAGTCTGTTTCTTCGCCCTWTTGCTACGTATCGCCTGGGAAACAGGCTTAGCGATTAAGGTGTTCTCCTTGCATCTATTAGCTAGCGACAGAGATCCAAGAGTTATTGCTTTACTGCTCAATTTGTCTTGAGGATGAGCCTACGTAACCGAGAAGTCGAGAGTTGCAGTCACGGTACAGAAGGAAGGAGTTCGATGCGGAATTTGATATTTGCAAAGTACGATCTCCCAGGGGACGACATCATCCGCTATTCTGTGGCAGCGTGATAAGTCAGTTCAACCCTATATTACATTTCCCACTTCCCACCATTTCCCGCTCTCCTGAGCCTAAAAGAGACGACGTTGTTGCTGCCCAAGCGGCGCAACAAGTCTATCAACCCATATTACCCCCGATGTTCTTTCCTCCCGCTGATCAAGGGGACGACTGCGTCCGACGACACGTCTGTCGACCCATACCCTTCCATTTAGTTCTCTCCCTGTACTTGCTCCGAAAGGCCTTGAGGGGACGACATCGTCTTGCGACAAGTCTGTCAACCCTCTTTCCGATCAATTCCTTCCACCCTCTGTCACGCCCCACAACTCGCCCACTCAATACCGCCCCGGGGGATCCTGAGGACCGAATGGGTTGCGAGGCAATCCGCTGCTGAAGTCCATCGCCTGCCGCATTGCCTTTGGCCCAGTAGGCACATGCAAAACACCTTCAACTGTGCGCCCGTGGGTGTTCTGGTGGATTGCCTTCTTGAGGGAATGCTTCTTTGGGCACCGGGAACGATGCTTCTTCGTTGGCTGTGCGGTGGAAGGGCGGAACGTGAAGGGGTTGACGGTGGGGTCGAGCTCGTTGGTGGCCATGTCTTCGTTACCACCGGCCTGGCGGGTGGCAGTGTCGTCGACTTCTTCCGGCTCGTTCTGCTGCTGCTCGGGCTCGTCATTCAGCGTCTGGTCAGACTCATCCACAGTCAAGCTGTCGTTTTCCCTCTGCAGAGCCGCTTCTCTTTTCCGCAGCTTCTCCCCACCTCTACCACCTCGACGACGTCTCTTGCGTTTCGTCTGGATTGGCTGCTCGCCTTCTGTGGCAGGAGTGCTGGTGGCAGCATTGTTGATCGTGGGATCGCCCTGCTCGCTCTCCTCAAGATAGGAGTCCTCGTGGCGCTCCGCATCATGTGCCGCGCTGCGGTCAACGCCTTCCTTGTTCTCGTCTGGCTCGCACTCGGCATCATGCTCTTCATCGCTCTCCTCCTCCTCATCCGGCTCTCCCTCCTGCTCCTTCTGCTCATCAGAGCCAGCATCGTTGTCTCCAGTGCCGCTGTTGGCGGCGACCTCATTCTGCTGGCTGCTTTCGGCGGATGCACCTGAGAATGGTGGCGGTGGAGACGTCGAGGGTGCACCCAAGGATGGTGGCGGTGAAGACGACGAGAATGCACCCGAGGATGGTGGCGATGGAGATGGCGGCTGTGCAGATGACGGGGATACAATGTCATCCTCATCTTGATCCTTGGTGTCGAGCTGCTTCTCCAGCTCCAGAATCTTGCCCATCAAGGCCTCAATCTGCTCTTGCTGGGAATCAACACATTTTTGCAGCTCAGCTTTCTGCATAAGCACACCGGCACTGCGACGAGTGACATCCATCCGGGCGTCCGTCTGCTTCTTGAGTTCGGCGGACATCTTCTCCAGATTGGACTCAGCTGCATCTTTCTCCTCGCGCGCGCGGATGTTTTCGTCGGCGAGAGTCTCATTCGCGGACTTTAACGACGTATTCTCAGCGACAATACTCGAATTGCTTGCAAGGTGGGCGCTGTTCTCAGCCACCATGCTCTCATATGCTGCAGATTGGGCCTTGTTCTCAGCGGCCATGATCTCACTTTCAGCAAATCGCGCCTTCTTCTCAGCCTCCAGACGAGCATTGGCGGATTCCAAAGCTTTCTTTGACTCCTCGAGAGCAGCAGCCGAAGCAATAGCCGCCTTGTGAGCCTTCTTCTCGCCCAAAAGGGACTTCCCGGAGCTCTCAGACGCCTTCTTCAACTTCTGCTCTAGCTCGGCAAGCTTTGCCGCAGAAGCAATGCTGATGGCACGCTGTTCCTGCTCCTTGACGCGGCGTTCAGTCTCGATCTTGGAGAGTAGGACGGAGGCTTCCCGCTTCGCGCTCTGCTCGGCGGCAAGCTGCTTCTCGCGAATCTCCTGCTTTTCCTCCTCATGCTCCTGGCGAGACTCCTCGGCGGCAGTCTCAAGGCTTGTGATTGTCGCCTTTGCTGCTTCGAGCGCTTTCGTGTTCTTGCGCAAGCCACCGAGCTCAATACTCATCTTGTTGAGTTTGTGCTCCAACTCCACGATCTCCTCGGACTTTTTGAGAGAAAGCTGCTGCGAGGCGGCCTCACACAGCTTCGTTTCGTCGGAAACGCGCGCAGTTTCCTTCTGCAGAGACTCGAGCGTCTCCTTTGCCGCCGACAGTGCTGTAGCGCCAGCGACGATATTGGCCGCTTGCTGCTCGGCCTTGAACTCCAGCGCAGCAATCCTCGCAGCCTTTTCGGCGCAGTCGTTCTCGAGCGCTTTGCACTTGCTCAAGAAGTTGTACTGCTTGAGAATCGCATTTGCGCGAGTAGCAAGTAGCTCCTTGCTATCAGAGCCTGGCTCTGGGCCGTCCAGCTCTGTTGTTGGCATCTCGGAGACCTCCAGCTCGGAGGCCTCCGACTCGAGGGCGGTCAGAGCGGCGGCGCGGCGAGAGTGAGCGCGCGCGCGCGCGACCCACCCGGCGGTGGTGATGACGGCCACAGCGCAGAGCATGGCGCAGATCGGGTACGCGAGGGTGGGCAGGGTGAAAGCCATGCCGTGCGCCCCTTCMGTTGTCGGGGTACTGGTGTCGACGACATTGGTCTCGACAATGACCTTGGTCTTGGTTGGTGTGTACACCACTTGCACGGCCTGCTTGATGATGGCCTTTGGCAGTGATGCTGGCGCGCGGCCGATGAGGTGCAGAGTACACTGCCGGAGGAAAGTAGAGAATCGCTGAGACAGCGAGGTATCCATCATGCGGATGTAGGCGGGCGCCTTGTCCATTGCAGGCATGTTTGCCGCCATGGCGTGTGCAATGTTGGGGTGGTTGTGTGGATGAGAAACCAGGACTGGCGCGATGGGATGCGCGGATGTCGTGGTGGTCGAGAAGAAGAGGAGAGCGGGATGGAATTTGAAAGATGGTGGTGGAGTTCCAACTACGGGAGGGCGGGACGTCGAAACAAGCGAGCCAGTAGTCTGAGGGCAAGATTTGGCTTGGCGCGATAGGTGAGTGAATTCACGCTCCCGACAGCGAGACTTCGTCAACCACACTACAACGACGTGTTCGTGGGAACCTCAGACCGTTGAGTCCCGCGCGGCGATACTGCCAGCAGCCTGATCGTATAAACATTCGCTCCCGTTGGTGCTTGCAATGTACGTCATCTTTCTGGCGCTCCAGATGTTTGCTACAGCCAAGCCCGCGCGCGTATGTGGTCGTCTTGTACAGTTCCAAATCTTCAAAAGAAACACCTGGTGCCAGGCCAGAGAGATATAGGGGCATTAAGAAACGATGTAAAAGAAATGGGTGTGCTTGGGTATAGAGTACAATTCTGCAGAAATGTCCGCGGACCACTGATTCTTCCGTGGTACAGAATGTGTCCGTTTCTTATGCAAGTTTGCTACCCTGTAGTTTACCGCAAGCTGATATACCGCAAGGATACATGGTACAGACACAATGCTATACCGACAATCAGCAGAAAGAGAAGTCATACCAGCAGGTGATGTAGATACAGAATTACATACTCCGCGATCATCAGAGATACTCACAACTCCCAGAGCAGCATTTCACTACTATTGATCCTGAGATCATGACGAAAGAGGCTGCCTTGGCTGCCTAAGCCATAGATGGAAGATGGAAGATGCTCCGACCGTCGCGCCTCGGGCCAGCAGTCGCAACGGAGCTACTTTGCGAGGCGACGGAAGCATCGCAGAGGTACGTGATCCGTACAGTCGGGGTTCATGTTGCTTCCAGACAGCCTCACGGCCTAAGCTTGATGGAAGTAGATGACGCGGGAGACGAAGAGGGTGAAAGATGAAGGGTGAGGTTGAAGTTGGGACGGCGACGGCTTACGTGAGGGCTTGGCAATGCTCTTCCTTTGCCTGACTTCTTTCTTGCTCTTCCTGATTGGTATCTTACATCACATCGACAGGAAGCTAGATCTCCGGCCGAAACCACACGCTACCTGACAAGATAAACCTGCGTAGTCTCTGGTAGGTGACGGTAGCTGCAAATGCAGCATCGACTAAACTTCGGCCTCGCCATGGGATGATTCATGTAGCATTCTCGGACAACATTRGATCCTAATCGAGCCTTACAAATTCATCGTCAATCATTATAGGATACCCTGCATCCCATACGAAAGCATCTCAAACTATGGTATATCTCCGGTATCGTCTGCCAACAAATCCTTACACCCTAACGCCATCATGCAGGGGACCATCCTCCTCAGAGCAGGGCGGCCGTAGTCAGAACACCTACAAACATTCCCATGGCAACCATGCGCCATCCGGCGTAGCTCTCGTGGCCATGCTGAACACTCGACGCGCCACTGTATGGTGGAGCACCCGCAATGCCACTCGCAGATCCATTGGTTCCACGGTACACAGCTCCCGTGGCTCCTGCTTCATCGTTGCTACAGGATGTGCAATCCGTGGCAGCGGATTTGCCTTTTTCAGAATTGTCCTGCATGAGCACCTGCGGTGGCTGGAATTGAATGTTCCAGTACAGCTGTTGTGTCCACTCGGGAGGACAGGACTTGAGGAAGTCAGCTGGCGGAGCAATGTTCAAGCAGTTTGACGAGCCATCTGCCTTAGAACCGTTGATATCATCCCAGTTGATGGCAGCAGGAGGCCCGTAGGTCGGGGCCGCATCTGGTGCCGTTGACGATGCACACCTCGTGGAAATGGCATCCGAGTGGAAGGAGAACATTGTGTTGGCGTAGGTTGGTCCAATGGTCTTCATCTTGTCTCCATCTTTGCAGCCGGCAAAGAGGGTGGAGAACGAGATGTAGACGTATTGCGGGTCGAGGACTGTGCCCAGCGTTGTGCAAAGACCATCCGCTCCTAGTCCAGCAGGGCTATCGGTAGGGGMTGGTGTGATGCCCGGTGCTGGAGCTTTCCCGCCTGCATCGCCACCGCCAACCCCAGGTGGGAAGCAGATGACCTTTGCTGGTCCACCCTGGATAGTGTATTGCGGAGGTGGCACGTCGTGAGTCGCAGATGCAGTGAAAAAGACACCCGAAGCGATCCTGTGCTCGCCTGTATGTTCAGGTTTGTTGGGGTCTGAAGATGAGGACCRGATGGAAGCTGCCGGCGTGTATACAGGCGCGTCGTCGTCGCCGCCAGGGATGACTCCAACTTGCAAGTCAGGCCAAGCAATATTCGCCGAGACTCCAGCACTCAGTCCACCATGGACATTACCAGATGCGCCCCCATCGGCGTTAACAGATGCGCTTCCAGAGCTGTCGCCCGAACCACCCACTAGATATCAGTTGTCAGCTTAGGTTCCGAACGTCGCGCGGAGTGCCGCCCACGCACCTTCAACCGAAACGCCAGCTCCGTTACCACCAGCATCCACATTCGCATCAGCTCCTGGTAACAAGACGTCAGCATCAACTTGCGAACAACAGAGCTGATCTTTACGAACCACCGACCCCGACATGCGCACCCTCTCCGCCCACATTGACTCCCAACCCACCATCGCCTCCTATATTCATGCCCAGACCAAGTCCTCCTGTATCGTGATCAGCATGTGTCCCAAGTGATCAGCATGTGTCCCAAGTGATCAAAAGATCGAGCACGAACCACCAGCACCGGCATCAACATTACCTCCTCCTCCCCCGCTGAAGCCTCCGCCGAGATCAATGTTTAGGCCAGCGTCCATGGCAAGAGTATCGATGGCATTGTAAGCAAGCAACAGGCTGCCGAATGCGAGAGCTCTGTTCGACATGCTGGCAATCTGATCTTCACCCAGTCGATATTATCAGTATACAGCGTACTGATTGAGCCTCTTTGATGGTCAACAGTACTGCGCGGTAGAGACAGGGACAATTTGTGCTGCGTAAAACGAGAGACTGTTGGTTTTAAAAAGAACCAGGAGCAAAGCGATCGTGTATCTATCGCAGGGAATATGAAGATGTCGATCAACAAGAGGAGCATGAACCTTAAAGCGCACTGTCCTTGTATCGGACTTTAAGGGATGGAGCATCTTTCAAACCCGTCTCGTCGACATCATTCGAAATTATTGAAGCGCCTTTGCTGGCATCGTGCTCGCCTTGGTTGATCGCGAGGGGTTTCAAACCACAGTGGGAAAAGCTGAAGCAGTGTGAGCGAGGTCATGTCCAAGGGTTGAGATGCGTTTCAGAAAACGTTGCCAATCAGCTCAAATTGCTGTGGGGAGAATATGGCCGAGAGACGTTTTAACCTAAAAGTTCGTACGGTGATAGTGATCGTTCGTTGTAAAATTGCCTCCATTACCATTGGCTATTGTGATATGGGAGAAAGCGAGGTTGCGTGTTGGTTAGCCTAGGAAACCTCAGAGAAGCATTGTGGTTGGAGACCCCGAGTCACGCTGCTTCTGCAACGCGTGAGGCCGGAGAGCGGCGACTCGCGCATAGAAACTTGGATCGAAGTCAAGTGCGGCTGCCTAGTCGCTGTGCGCAAGTCACTGGATGGAAGTCAGTGGAAGCAGCATGTGTTCATTCGATTTCGTTGTCGTTTCTCAGGCCCATTCGAGCTGTAATAATATATAGGTGTACTTGGCAGATGTTTCCACAAGGTCAAAGTTCCGTGGTACCAGTTGACGTCAAACATAGCATAGGTGCACGAGATCGTGAAGCCTGCTCATCACTTCGTTGTGCCCTTCTCATCGCTCATCTCCTCCCGCAAGATCCTGATCTGCTTCTTCAATTGCCGCCAGAGAGGAAAGTCGTTCAGACTGGGATCTTCATCGTCCATAAGTTTGACGGACCAGACGTATTCAAACAACCCCTTGAAGGGTCGTGCAATCTTGCGATCACATGATGCATTCTCAATGCTCTTGCCATGCTGTTCGAGGCACTCTACGCACACGAGCTCATTGTCTTCTCTCGCAATTGCGAGCAGGCTTGCAATCATGGCTTCCTGAGAAGTTGTCAGTATGTCATTACACGAGTTAGAACGGATGTGTACCGACCTGGAGAAATGCAAAACTGAAGTCTTCTGTAATTTTTGCGACTGCTGGGCAGATCTTGTTTGGAAACTCCAGGTCTTTGTTATCTTTCAGCTTGCCTGTTGGGAGGTAAACGTGTCAGCGAATATCTCTCGACACAGGTTGTGGTATTCATATTCTGACCTTGCCAATACTTGATGTAGGCTTCTCTCTCTTTCTCATTCGGGTTGGGAAAGAGGAATTTGCGATCAAACCGAGAAGGTCTCTTTGCTATGCCCGGATCCAGGCGATCGAGATGGTTAGTAGAGCCGATGATGAGGATTCCATCGTTCTTCCGAATACCATCAACTTCATTCAAGAAGTAACTGCGGACGTTATCAGTTATCATGGAATCGAGGTCCTCAAAGACGAGAAGACAAGGCGCTTCCTGTCGTGCCTGAGCAAAGATCTCGCTCACGCTGTACTCTGGTCCGCCGAAACTGGACAAACTGCGTACGTAGAGGGTGGGGATCGGGTCTTTGCGGCTGTACAGAGTATGCATGATTGCCTTGACGCTGATGGTCTTCCCGTTGCCTGGAGGACCCCAGAAGATCTCGCCTCTCTTCCAAGGAACCTTGAGCTTTTCATATGTTGCACGACTGTCGAAGAAGTTCTCGACATCATCTCTAATGGCCTTTTTCATGTCAGGTGCAAGGATCACATCTTCCCAGCTGCTCTTGATGGCGGAGTCGTACAGCTCCTTGCTCTTCTGCCAGTACCCTCCATCAAAAACCCAGACTTCGCCGTGCAAAGAGTTTGACCACTGGCCAACTTCGAGAAGCAGCGTATTGGTAGCCTCTATGGCACTTGAGAGAATGTACTGGTTGGAAGTGACGCCGTAGGGCATGCTTCCATCGCGTCCCTCAATAATGTATACCACAAACTCCTTGTTCTTCCAGTCAAGCAGATACTTGCCGAGCTTGACACTGTCGGCGAGCGTCCCGTTTCCATTGAGACGATTGGCGGGCGAGTAGTAACTGCGCCAGGAAAGCCGTTCATTGGCCTTGTCTATAGGTGCTATTCCCGCATGACCGGCGGCGGCATAGGCGAGGATGTTACAGGTACGTGAGGGTGAGACGGTGAGGTGAAGTTCGGGGTACTCCTTTCGAATGCTCTCGACGACAACGGTGTCGGTGCTGATTCGCTGTGCGGATGAGTGCTCGAAATATCGGCTTGATGTCTCGTTGTGGCCCGCGCGGGGTGCCGATGAGGAGGCTTCTGGATTATAGTGAGCAGTCTTCGTCATGGTGATAGATCACAGTCTGTGTCTGCTGAAGATGTGTGGTTTTGAGGGAATAGAGGACAGCTTGGAGCTCAAGCTCGAGCACTGATGATGCTTTGGTGAAAGCTGCAGCCTGGGCAAATCCCTCCTCGATCCTTCGATCTCGACAGCACTCATCAACCGCGGAGGTCGATTCAGGTACCATCTAGTACCTCCATTGAGTATGCCCATTGATATTATCCATCAATGTACAACTGTGACTGTCCGCTGTGCACCTTCGACGCCATGTTTGAGGATGAGGGCAGTCATTGCGAACACAGGCAATGCTTAAACCAGATGTGCTTTCGGAATCGCTGACAACCCCAGCAAGCTCACGGTTCAGTCCTCTGGGTGCCGTAAAGCTATCGGACGCTTCCATTCTTTTGCCAGACGTCTCTTCGTCTGCAATTCGTGTGCTCAGGACAGCATGTGTACGGCCACGAATGCAATCATGCCGTTCGATCGATCTTATGCAACATCCATGTTGCATAAAGTTGCAAAAGCGGGGCTCCTCTTCACGACGCCCGACAAACAACCCGAAGTTCCCGTTGTACATTCTCGTACGTGACATGGGACCCACTCTTGGCTTGTGGACAACTTCGTTTCCTACTCATTCTAGTGGAACCAAGACTTCAATAGTCGTACGATAGACAAGTTAGCAAGACTTGGATGTCGGTCAGCTGAAGATCGAATAAAGTAAGCAAGCGTGGAGGGCACCCTTGATCAAGTCCAGTTTACCTTTCACCTTCCCTTTCATTCCCATCTCGCCCATTCAACTCTACCTATAACTCAACATATCCCTCATCTCCTTTCGAACGAAAAAACGAGAAGAATGGCCCACCAAGGAAAGACTGTTCTCGTAACAGGAGGAGCTGGAGGACTGGGCAGAGCCATCGCCGACAACTTTCTCTCCGTTGGCGCCAACGTAGTCATCTGTGACATCAACGACAAGCTATTGGCCGATTTCAATGAGAAGACCTCATCGACTTACCCTGATCGTACTCTAGCCATCAAGACGGACATTACCTCTGAAGCTGAATTTGACTCTCTGTTTCAACAGATCGAGGCCAAGTTCGGCCACCTGGACTATGCAATCAACAACGCTGGTATCGTAGACCGATTCGATCCAGCTGGAACACTTGAGCTTGATCTGTGGAATCGTGTCATTGCGTTGAACCTCACGGCTCCAGCGTTCGTCACCAAGCGTGCGGTTAACTCGATGCTCAAGGCAGAGGTCAAGGGTGCTATTGTTAACATCGCTTCTGTTTCCGCATTTAAAGGTGGTGCAGCTGGTATGTATTTTCTAAGGTGAAGTACTTGCTGACACGCCGAGTTTATCTGATCTTGAACGCAATAGGAGCGGCCTACACCGCATCCAAGCATGGTTTGATTGGTCTCACCAAGAACACCACTGCGTTCTACAGAATGAAGGGCATTCGATGCAATGCCATCTGCTGTGGGGGTACGTTCACATGGTGTGCGAAGCCTAGGGCTTGAGTCCGAGACCTACATCTCATTTCTTGCGATGATCAAACGCTGAACATTCTGCCTGGCTACTAGGAATGCAGACAAACATCGGGGCAGGATTCGCAACCAACCCGCCAAATCTGGAGGGTATGGCCCTGATGAACAAAAGCTGTAAGATGTCCCAACGCTGGCCGTGGAGTACTTTGACTAACAGTCAACCAAGTCGGGGAATGGCCGGGATGTATGGCAGATATCGGCGGAGTCGCGAAATTGGTTGCTTCGCTGTGCGATGAGGAACAATCCTTTGTGAATGGAGGTGAGTAATTCATCACAACGAACTCTGCCAAGTTTACCGTTTGGACTAACTTTTGATAAAGCGGTCGTGACTGCCGATGGAGGTGTTACCGCATCGTGATGAGATGAGTCCCTTCCAGCCGGCCGGCAAGATTTTAGCCTAGAACGCACTGGACGGGATGGCATCGAAAGTTGCTCTTGTATGAACAAAAGCCCACCTTCACTACCGCTCTGCGAGATTAGTTCGGTGCCGACGTGCCAGCGCCAGTATGCTCTAGAGGGTCTTTTGGGTCTGACAAATCTCCGATGCAAAGAGAAGATGTAATAAAATACTCAGCTGTGATAACCGCGCAAATGCATGGGCCCATGTCATTCCGCGTGCCCGACGGCGTTGCTTGTAGTGCTTATGGTGCTTGTTTAGTGAACCGTGGCGAGAAGTGATGCGTCTAAGCCTGCACTCCCTGGTCCGCTAGCTCATGCGGAGCACGCGGTGTAGGGTCGCGTGGAAGAAGTAGGGAATTTCTTGCCGCCATTTCATGCYAAAAACAGTCTCCGAGAGTGGCATGGACGGTACATGATCGTTATGTGTTGTGTGTTCTGTGCTCGTCTCTCGTCCAAAGCGGCAGTTGCATTGCGCAAATCTTCGTCGTATTGTCATATGAGCACTTGCGAATCTCGTTCTTCTAGTTCTGTGGCCGGAACGGGCGCCGTCCCCGGACCTGGTATTTACCGAAGCACTGCACTCCACTGTCTCCAGATCCGAGCCTCAGCCGTGTGTTGCAGACGAGCGTGGTCGAAACAAACACCGTTCAACTCCACAGGGTCTCTGCTCCGCTCCGCCTTCTCAAAAGTCGGTTCGGATCTGGCACAGGGCTAAGAACTTACAGTCCGGCATGATGGATATGGTCGTTGAAAGCCGCGGTTATAGCAAAACCTATGGCTGCTTTGAGATATTGCGAAGAATGTCCGATGCCGGGGATCTCAAGATGCAACCTTGAACCAATTGTGGGGACCGGGGAAAATGATGACAAAAAACAGCTTCCAAGCATGTCGACGTCGCGTTCACCTCCGCAATCTCACCGTTGGCAGCATTGGCAAGGCGTGGCTATTACGCACCATATGCTCATCACAGTCCACGCGACCAGACTCTTTCTCGCCGAAGTCGATGTTATCTCGACACGAGGTGTCCGCAAACAGACTTTGCTTTGGAGATTTGACGCAAAGAGAATTCGGCGCCGCTGACGCCCGTTGTCAAAGCTTAGCCGCCGATTGGGAGCTCCTCCATTGACGTAGGAGGAAGCTGATCACACGTCTCCGCTTCATCAGCGATGGAAGATCCCTGGACAAGCATGTGAGGACAATGGTTGGTGGGTGAGCATGTCGTTTAGCTGCCGAAGAATGCCAAATCAGCACCTCGATATCGCGGATCCCACACGGCATCGCTGCGTATGAAGGAAGATATGGTGAAAAAGCGGATGGCTCTTCCGGAACGACCGACTTGGGTGCGAAAAGCTTCGGAAGACTCCACCAGAACAACGCCGTTTTATCGACACCTCAGGAAGGAAGGGCAAACGGCACTCCGTGCACGCTCGTCAAAGAAAACCAATCTCTAACTCGCGTGTTCATTGGCCTGTCGCAATGCCCTTGTCCCCGAACAGGATGCGCCCCCAACCCTTAGTTATGTGGGGCCCCATACCGAAGTTGAACTGTGGGACGACAGGATCGGCAGCACGATGATGTTAAGGTTCATCGTGCACTCTCGTAGCTTACCATCTAGCAGTTTTTGTTTTCCGCTTAGCCAGCTGGGTATATATGCGCACGCGCTCCTCCCCCTCGTACCCGCCCCGGTCTACCTCATTGATTTGAATCGCAGCCAAGATGTCGACCGTCCCTCAAGAGTACAACTCCGTAAAGGAAGGTACCAATGGTACCAGCTCGCACGACCACGCGAACGGCGCGCAGATGCGCAAGCCATATGACTATGGCGGCAACCCGCTCGCGCATATCAACACTGGAGACTCCGTCCGTCTCGCTGCCTTTGGTGGTGAGCTTCAGCCAGGTCTCTACAAGTCTACCGAGAAGCGCAAGTTCGCCAACCCAGCTCCTCTTGGGCTTTGCGGTTTCGCATTGACAACTTTCTTGCTCTCCGCCATCAATCTGGGAACCAAGGGTCTTTCCGAGCCAAACATTGTCATCGGTGCTGCTTTCGCGTATGGTGGTCTTGTTCAGCTTCTCGCAGGAATGTGGTGTGTATTCAAAGTTTGTACGGCGTTGGCAGATGCGACTGGCTAACGCAAAACCCCAGGGAAATGGCTGTTGGTAACACTTTCGGTGCTACTGCTCTTTCGTCTTACGGTGGATTCTGGATCGGTACTGCAATCATTCTCACTCCAGGTGGTTTCGAGATCATATCCACGCTCGAAGCGGACTCTCCTGCGCCGTTCCTGAACTCGTTCTCGCTCTACCTCTTTGTAAGTCCGCGTATTGCTAGGTGGGGGAAAACATCACTGATACCATTCTAGGGATGGTTCATCTTCACGACTCTCCTCACCATCCTCACGCTGAAGTCGACCGTCGCGTTCTTCTTCCTATTCTTCACCCTGGACATGGCGTTCCTCTTCCTTGGTCTCGCCTACCTGTACTTCACTACCGAGACTGTCGATGGCATGACCACTGGTGCCCCACACACTGCATTGCTACGCGCAGGAGGTGCCTTTGGAATCATTGCCGCTTTCGCCGCTTGGTAAGATATCTGCACCTGCCATTCAAAAGGAAGCTCCCATTTTGCTAACAAAAAACTCAGGTACAACGCCTTCGCTGGTATGGCCGACTCTAGTAACTCGTTCTTCGTCGTCCCAGTAGTCCACTTCCCATGGTCAGACAAGGTCATTATTCCCCAAATCCTTGAGATTTCAACAGGAACGCTGACATCCAACAGGGACGTGAGAAGCGTGGCAAGGTTGACAACAGCCAGGCTCGCCTTGACGCCGAGAACTCTGTTTAGAGTGTGCACACGGAGATGAATATATCCCCAAACAGATGACGGCTTTGATGGGAGCCGGTTGTCCTGAGCGCGACCAGCTCGGATGATATAACGTGTACAATATCATGAATCTAATATCTATCAACAACCTTCAAACCCAAGTCCCTGTGCTGGTGTGCTAGCACTGCCAAATGCTGTTAGTTAGGTTTAATTCGCGTGCATTTCGAGCCGATATCGACTTTTAGGATTCAGGAAGCACCCGGACGAACATCGAAGGGACACAGTAGAGGGACGTTCGTTCGAAACATTCGGTGTAGTGACATCCCGGCGCGGCAGGATTCTATATGCATGGCGTCTACCTAGACGCTGGATCGACACGGTGCAGTCGGCAGCTTCACCCTTTTCGTCAAGTGTATCGTTCCTTCCGGCAATAATAACAGAGTCAAACCAGCCTTCGATTTCACAAATCCCAAATGATCAACAAAAATGAGGCTTTCCAGGTCTCTTCCTATGTAATCTACGACAAGGCTCACGAACAGGTAGCTAAAAACGCTAAAAGAAGCAAACTTACCGAGAGTCAAATGTCTTGAAGATCTGTGTCTTCCTAACCGTGGTCGTTGTTGTTATAAAAAGTACCATACCCTTGACTGCCGCCGACCCTGTGAACCCGTTGATCGGCAACGGAACCTATTGTGGGTAGCTTTAGCTTGTTCAACAAGTCTATTGTTCCTTTCGACTAGCTATATGTGAAATCATCAAATCGTACAATCAATCCACCTAGGGTATCTCGCTAAACGCCATGCAAAGTCTATCAAATCCTCCCGACGTCAAAAGTTCAAGCTGAACAGTGCGGCCATTTCAATCGGAGACAACAAATCCTTCCGCTTCTGCATGTCACAAGCACTCTGCTTCATCGCCTCACACTCCCATACCCAATATCACGAGTGGAAGGCTCGTCCTTGTCTACAGGGCCTTGCTTGTTATGCACAACAACTTTGGTGGGCTTGCTGTATGTCGGGCTTGCGTCTCTGCTGCCGTTCGAGGAGGAGTAGGTGCCTGCCAGACGGTCAGTGGATGTAGCTGAGGTTGATAGGATGTCAGACATACTGTGCCTGTCCTCGCGTCCTTTGATTATCTTGACTTGCTCTCGCGCCATTGTAGATGTGGCAGGATGATCAATCAGATTGTGGCGAAAGTAGCGCGGTTTGTATTGGAACGTTGTGTGTGTGTGTGTGTGTGTGTGTGTGTGTGTGGATGTTGCCTTTGGTTGTGTAGAGGCGTGATCGGTGGCAATGTGGAACGATGAGACCGCGTTTGGTTTTATATGAGATGTAGGTTGGCGGAAATGTGGAACGTGGCGTGGTATTGGCGATGAGTCGTGGTTGTTTCGGCGTTGGATATGGAACACGGCTGATGGGTGTTTGTACTTTGATTTCGTTCGCAGGAAGAGGTGATGAAGAAGAAGGAGGAGAGATGCGCAAGAAGAACTTCAAGAACAACGCACTTGAGAGGGCGACCTACCATCGTCATGGCCACCCAAATGAGGCGGCCTCTACGATTGGCCTGATGTCTAGGCAGTCCAGTAGGCAACGGAGCCTGAAACGGAAGTCGGTGGCAAAGCTTGAGTCATCCTATGATGTGCCATGGCAGGCAGATGAACATGGACGTCCTCGGCAAGCCTTCCAGGCTCACAGTTCGCGTGCTGCGAACGGGTGCGTCAAGGATTCCAGTGGAGCTGGCCAGAGTAACATGCTCACCATCATTGGTTGATTTCGGGGATCTCAAGCCAGGATGCTACGTATGGTTTCAACCAGGTGACCCGGAAAGGAAACCTGTCATCGCGAAACACGCACCAGGTTGACCGATTGGTGTGTGTATGTGATTGGGCATCGAGTTGGCGGCGCAGCCAGTCCAAACCCCAATTTTCAGCCTCGTTGCTGCCTCACACATTCCCCTTGCGGATGCGACATACCTTGCGCCCAATTAGGTGGGGGAGGGGTGCAGCTATACCATCTTTGCCAAGCGTCATGTCGCGGCTGTCGCCTGGTCCGCAGCTGYCAGCAGGCTGCCACGAACCCGAGTCCATGGCACGGGAAATATTCCCGAGAGGGCGCCTTTCTCCACGATGATGTGTTGCTGGCGGCTTTCATGAGGCGACCACAAGCATGAGGAAAGACTGCAGAAGGGACGCGAGCGTGCCTCGCGTGCGTGAAATGAAAGGTGAGAATTCCAGGGTGGAGGCACCCGGATGCGATGACATCGGTTTGAAACAACCACCAGATTTGAATCTGTTCGTGCCCAACGATCGCCCTCCTCATCTTATGCCCCTGCTGGCGGGATCAACTAACTTAGATGGACCCTGTCTTGCTGCGAACCTCACGGTTTTCTGCGCTGACTTTTACTGTCTCGGATCTTTTGACAGCGGACGCCGTACGGCCATGTGGCTTGGATTGGACATCATCAGCCGCACATCCAGCAAACGCTACCCGAGCACCGATCATCCTCTCCCGTCGCCATCATCGCAGCACCAGCATCAGCCCGAGATGAATGGTCTTTCTAGCCGAGAACAAAGCGAGAGCACGTGTTGATGGTGGCGTTCAACTCTTGGTTGCTTTCAGCTCAGAGCCAGGCCTGCCAGACCTCACCTCCTCTCCTGGAAGCACACGCTGACAATATGATACCGACACATTCAATAAGTGTCTGACGCAAGCCGAATCGTGCAAAGCTACACGTACTCAATCACCAAGCTGCCAGGAATAGGTATTCGGTCTGCCATATCCGGCCGATGAGCTCGAAACTTCCTACCACGCAGACGGATGGCTGCATAATGAGGCTTTCTCGTGAAAAGCGACCCTCGAACTGGCTCAGCTTTGTCTACAATGCGCRGCCTTTCAGTAATCCTCCCGCTGTGATGACCACATCCAACAAAGAACCATCGCAATGGGAGCTCGAGACCCCGTTTCCTCCACGTGGCTCATTGTTGGGGCGTGCATATTTCCCAGTCAAAGATCATTTTTGTAAGTACGGGGCAAAGACATGGGCTTGGCAGCAAAGTGTAGGTGATTCTGGCCGTTCCATGACCTTGAGCATTTCCCAAGCGAAAGGGCTCGACTGATAGGCACTCTCTTTCCTTCTGTCCTCTCGAAAGATAGCCCTTCAACGTCTCCTGTAGTGATACCTCTACATCACGCAAAATGCGTCTCTCAGCTTGTGTCACGGCTGTTGCTGCGTGCTTTCTGTCGACCGCATACGCCCAACAGCATGCAGGAGATGTCATCGACACCGCACTTCCCAAAGTCCCAGGAGCTGAAATCACCTACTTCCGCGTCCAAGATCCGACTGGTAAAAACAAGAATTTGACGTTGACAAACTACCAGAGCCTTGGAAAGAATAGACAACGTAAGTCATGACTCTCTGCAATATCAAGGAGGGCCTCCGATACGAGAAGACCAAACTAACCCACCTAATAGGTTTGGATGGGCGTAGACTCAAGCGTGCTGTAGTGATCATCCACGGCGTCAATCGAGATCCTGGCACCTACATGTCCAACATGCTCTCTGCTCTCTCCCAGTCCAAGAACTCAGACATCAGCTTCGATACCGTCGCGATCGTCGCACCTTACTTTCCAAACGGAGAAGACAAAAACAAAGGCTATCCATGGACTGCAGGCCTGAAGCCCAATAGKGGCTCGACCTCCAATGCTCTCGTTTGGCCTGGCTCACAGTGGGCTGCTGGTGGGAACAATCAATATCCATACACGTCCACGAGCACGTCATCGTATGATGTCCTGGATCAAATCATTCGACACTTTGACAATGCCGCACTGTTTCCCGAAATGAAGCAGATTGTCATCGCTGGTCACTCTCTTGGAGCTCAGGCAGTGCAGCGATACGCTGCGATTGGTCCTCAGCTTGGCACCCGATCTCCGGTAAGCTACTGGATTGGAAACCCGAACAGCTTCGTCTGGCTGAGCACATCTCGTCCAATGTCTACTGCATCCTGTCTGACATATGACGACTATCGGGAGGGTTTCGCCAAATTTGCTGATTATCCCATGACATATGGGACGAGTCTCGTCGCACAGGGTCGCTCTGCTATACTCGCAAACTATCAGAGCAAGGCGATCAACTATGTACGCGGCACACAGGATCTTGGTGATACTTCATCGACTTGTGCACCTCGCACGACTGGTGCGAATCGGAATGGTGAGAGATGTAGATCAAGAATCTATCCCGATCTGAGCTAATCAACAAATACAGAGCGATTCTTCAACTACATCAAGGCATTCCCCGTGTCATGTTCTGATCCAACCGGGCGGAACTGTGATACCGTGGACTTTGTCAATGCAGGTCACGATGCTGGCACTATCATGGCATCTGCTGCAGGCCAAGCTAGACTGTTTTCTGACAACTTCTACGGCAACGGCAATCGTTCCTATGACTTTGGCTATCCTCGTCAACAGGCTGGAGATGATCCTTACCCCGATCCAGCATTGAACACATCGTCCAGCTCGATCAACAATCAGACCTATGCAGGCATGACGTATCAGGGATGTTGGTCTGATCAGGATCCTCGAACTCTCACCAACATGGCCTACGAGAGTAATGCCAACACGATATCTCGTTGTGCCAAGGCGTGCGCGGATGGTGGTAACACCATTGCTGGACTTGAGTACGGATCACAATGTTATTGTGGCAACATTCTCGGCTACAAAGCCGCACAAGTTGTAGACAGTTCCTGCTCAATGGCCTGTCCCRGAAACTCCAGCGAAACTTGTGGCGGCAGCAACCGCATTTCGCTCTTCTCCGCCGGCACGACAAAGTTCCTGCCAATCCCTGGTACTCCTGAGACTGCCGGGGACTTCTTCTACTCTGATTGTTATACTGAAGCGACTTTTGGTCGGGCATTGACTGGCAAGTCCACCACCAGCAATTCCATGTCGCTGGATGTGTGTGCCAGTTTCTGCTCTGGATATCAATACTTCGGCGCGGAGTACGGTACGGAATGCTATTGCGGGAACAGCTTTGCTGCTGGTGCGATCCGGACTGCTGCTGGAGAGTGTAGCATGACGTGCGCCAATGATCCTTCTCAGCTTTGTGGTGCTGGTAGTCGACTTACTGTCTTTCAGGACCCGGATTGGACCGCCGGTAGCTCACCCTCGTCTTCGTCCGCTGTCACGACTTCGACTACCTCTTCAAGCACTACGGCTGCCACAGGAGCTCCCCCGGCTCCATCCTCGTTGACGATCTCATGTCCGACATCAAACAACACCGTCGTGACAATCACCGGCAAGCGTTATCTGATCGAATGTGGAGTTGATCGCTTTGGGGGTGATCTTGCTTTTGTCGGCGTCAACTCTTTCGATCAGTGCATATCTGCGTGTGCCTTGAATCCACAGTGTGTGGATGTCAGCTTGTCCGGCGCTGCCTGTTACCTCAAATCTGTGCTAGGAGGTGCGGTCACTAATAATGCGATCTGGGGGGCGAAGCTCATAGCTGAAGGCCTTTCGACTAGTACTGGCCTCTCTTCGTCGAGAAGCTCTATTTCTACAGACTCGACCGATTCGGTGATCTCATCGGGTGTGACGACCATAACTAGCAGTGCCAGTATGGATTTGAGCTCTGCCAGTTCTACTTCAACTTCGACCAGCTCTACGACAGTGGCGAGTGAAGCGTCGACTAATAGCCAAATACCCACGACATCTACAAGCTCAGAGTCTTCCGTGACGACCTTATCCATCTCGGACAGCTCTATTTCGAGTGCTTCTTCTTCTTCTTCGCCGAGCAGCAGCAGTACAACGACTTCGACATCCGACACCAGCTCCACAACAGCCTCTATTGCAACTTTCTCAGTGCCGGATAGCTCGACTATAAGTGCTACTTCTTCAAGCACTAGTATTGCAACCTCGCCGACTTCCAGTGGAGATTCTATGACAACTTCAGACTCTATCCCTGCTGCTACGTTGCCAGTGACGTTGGAAAGCTCGACGTCAAGCGTCTCCTCTTCAACTATAAGCACTTCATCCTCATCCGCAAGATCTTCTACCACTACCTCGGAGAGCTCTACTCCAAGTCCATCTTCGTCGATCGCTAGCGCTTCATCCTCGGACAGCTCCACCTCAAGTCCATCCTCTTCTGTTACCAGCACTGCATCTTCATCGACGGCATCATCCACGTCTACAACCTCCTCTGCGACAACCTCCTCTGCGACAACCTCCTCTGCGACAACCTCCTCTGCGATAACCTCCTCTGCGACAACCTCCTCTGCGACAACCTCCTCTGCGACAACCTCCTTTGCTACAAGCTCGTCAATATCAATTAGCTCGACATCAACCCCTCCAACATCCTCTCCCACTCCTCTCACCACGTCCATCAGATGCCCGACAGCAAACGGCGCCTCCTACACCTCCTACTCACAATCCTTCCTCGTCGAATGCGGAATCGATTATTCGGGCGGAGACATGCGAACAGCCATCGTCTTGAATTTCCAACAATGCATCAACACCTGCTCCACCACTCCCGGATGTGTAGCAGTCGCATTCTCAGGAGTGGCTTGCTATATGAAATCACGTGTGGGGACTCCCATGAACAATCCAGTTTGGGGAGCTCGAGTCGTTGCAGCAGCAGCAGCCTCCTTCTCGTCATCAACATCGACTGCTGCGTCGACACTGGCATCACTCGTCCCATCATCATCAGCATCATCGTCATCAAGCTCGTCAAGCTCGTCAAGCTCATCAAGCACTTCACAAACCCGCCTACCAACCACAACAACCACGACATCATCATCTTCCCCTAGCACCCTTCTCCCCTCCGAGCTGATCCCAATAGGCTGCTTCTCCGACCCGTCGACCTCCCGCCTCCTCCCCAAATTCCTCGGTTCCTCCACCACCCAAACCCCACTCCAGTGTGCCCTCGCCTGCCGCTCCCAAAACTACAAATTCAGCGGAACCGAATACGGCAAGGAATGCTACTGCGGCAACACCACACCCCCTCCTTCCTCCGCGCTCCTACCAAAGGACTGCAACATGTCCTGTGCCGGGGACAAATCGCAAATCTGCGGCGCAGGAAACCGCATCTCCATCCTCTCCGACAACGCCTGGGTAGCTATGACATCCATCCCCAAGGAAATCGACGAATGGAAATTCCGGGGCTGTTATCTCGACAGCTCAGCCGCCCGAGTCTTGCCGTTTACCATGTCTCTGATCCCCACGGGCGGGACGGCGAACGCGACGGTGGGAAATTGTATGCGGGCTTGTTCGGCTAGAGGATTTAAATTCTGCGGAGTGGAATTCTATGATGAGTGTTATGGGGGTGTAGCAATGAGGACTGGAGCGATGAAGGCGGAGGGGCAGGAGGAGGACGCGTTTGCTGCGGGGTGTAATTTTGCGTGTCGAGGGAATGGATCGGAGAGTTGTGGTGGGGCAGGTAGGGTGCAGGTTTATTCTTCATCTCCTTCTTGATTGGGGTGATGATGAATGGATGGAAGTAGGGATGTGGGATTGAGTGGGTGTCTTTGTGAAGAGATGAGAGAGGGCATAGGCATGTCCGCATAATAATGGAAGGGAGGGAAGGCAGTCCAGTCCGCTCTACGCATTTGAGGAGATTTATTGTCAAGACTTCTGGATCTAAGATCAAGGTCTCCGTGTATGTAGTACATGGATGTATATACATATAAGAATGAATTCAAGAAGCAAGAGATCAACCTAAAGACGAAATATTTCATTTTGATGATCATTGATGACATCCACCCAAAACCCAACCCCGGATCTCCCAAACCTGTGAAACCCCGCCACTAAAACTACTTGGCGCGTTTCAACATGGAACGCGCAATCAATGCAGAAAGTCAATTCTGGGCGCCTCCCTTTGATGAGTTTCTTGGGGATTCGGGAGGAGAAAAAGCATGTGGCGGGCGAGACGAAAGCGGGCAATGTTCACCAATATTCTGTGATTCGATCCGTCGCGAGCCGAGGACATCTTGCTATCATTTCTCCCACCTTACCTACCTAAGAACCTCCATCTCACCTTACCTTATCCCTCCGGCCCAGCTTTCGTTCGTTATCATCCACAGATCGGCCAGCTTCCTTACCTCATCAGCCAGCCAGCCAGCCAGCCAGCTGGACTGCTGTCTTTGCCCTCCCATCATCCTCATATCAATATCACTCTCGGAAGATTGTATACACGCGCCAGAAGATGGCCGACACACTCAATGGCGTGAAGAATACGTTCAGTTCATGGGACGCGTGTATGAGTAAGACATACTGGTACATATCCCTTCCCGTCCCAGACCATATCACTCTGCCGAACATCTACTAATACTTTACATGGTGATGATGTAGTAAATGGCCCGTAATAGCAGCCATAATCTTCGGCTCCTTGATCGCCCTTTCTTTGATTTGGTGCTGTGTGCGCTGTCTGTGCTGCGGAGTGGAATGTTGTTGTGGGTGTTTGGCGTGCTGTAATGCTTGTTGTCCTTCACCGAGAGGAGGGGGGAGGAGGTCGAAAGACGGGGGAGGGTATCAGCAAGCGCCTCCGACACCTTTTGGCGCGGGAGGAGGAGGTGGGTATGGAGGACAGTATGCGGCGCCGATGCCGATGAATACAGGATATTTTGGCGCTGCGCCAGGAGGAAGTGGGGTGAAGAGTACGGCGACGTTTGAGAGTTCGTCTGGGAGGCTGCATGAGGATTCTTTGCCGGCGATGCCGAGTTGGGATACGGCTACTAGTAAGAGGGTGGAGCATCATGGGGATGATGGGGATGATAAGGAGCAGGAAGGAGTTGAGATGGATAAGTTACAGCCTGCGTATCGTCATCAACAGCAGCAACAAGAGGTGGGGTTGTTGGGGAGGGATGGGAGAGAGTATAATGGACGTCGACAGGAAGCGGCGGATTTGGGGGCCGGGGCGATGATTGCTAGTCCGTATCATGATTATGGTGGGGGATATGAGCAGCGGAGTCCGGGGATGGGGAGTGCATATGGAGGACAACAACAAAGCAGTGGGTATGGAGCTCAGGCGAGTCCGTATGGAAGACAGCAACAGCAACAACAGACGAGCGCATATGGAGCGGCACAGCAGAGGGATGCATATGCGACGACACAAAGCCCGCATGGATATACCTCACAAGCCGCAGGATACACCTCTCCCGTCTACCAATCTGGGGCAAGTCCCGTGGCAACTTCTTCACCTTATGGTGGTGGTTACTCCGCTGCTCCTGCTCCTGCTCCCGCTGCGGCGTATGGAAGTTCGGCGGATTATTATCAACAGCAACAGCAACCTCAACAACAACAACAACAACAACAACAACAACAGCCATATTACGATTCAGCAGGATATGGAGATGCAGGTCAGAGAGGGTATGGAGGAGCGGCTCCTTCATATCATACCCAGGATGTGGGGAGTACGTCGCCAGCAGGTCAGTATCAACAACCACAAGCACAGCAAGGAGGATACCAGGCGTTTGGGAGGAAGCCTGTCCAAGGCAGTTGGAGGGAGATTTGATGAATACCCGATTTATGAGGGAGGGCGGCATAGCAAGGCGTGATGCAGGTATTCATCAGAGCTACAACAGTGCTCGGCTCCAGGTGACGCCAATGATATCCCTGCCATCAATTCAATCCAATTCAACATTATTTCCATACTATTTCCAATGCCATCTTCGGGCCTTTGCCTAACCTACAGTAGTTTGTATTTGTTCTGTTCAGAACTTTCCCAAGAATGGTTCGTCCGCTACGTCATGCCGCTCGGAGCGGAGCGGAGTGGAGATGTTCACGGACTCGACCGTAAAAGGGCCGGAGATGCCAAGTGGGGAAGGTGCAAGGTGGCAGGGATCGAGCCCCGCTTTTCGTCAGCCTTGAGTCTTGAGTCGAGAGTCTTGAGAGAGAGGGAAAAACATGGGAAGGATGCTTACTTTCCATGGAAGAGGTGGAATTTACCTCTGAGAGGGCGTAAGGTAGATGATCAAGCAGCTTCACCCTTCATTCATGTGGAGGTCATATCATCGGGCTTGATGGAACAATGACAACAATGAAGAGGTCCATTCGGAGCAGACATCCGAATACCTGTGGTGCGTGGGCTCACGTGCACGTGGTGATGAGGCTAGACTATTTTAGACTAGAGTGAAGCTAGAGACAGCTCCACATCCATCATTCACGAGGAGCTTGGTGGTGGTATTGTCGCTGGCTGCTTGTTGATGCGCTTGTTGGCTTGCTTGCTTGCTTGCTGGCTGGGCTGGCTGACGGACGGGATCGATCACCATCTTACCCATCTCATCTCACCATCTCCAATCTCCACTCTCCTCCGCCTCGTCCCACTCTTCTTTTCTCATCTTTTTCTCCCACCTCCACTTCATCCCTCACGCTGGCTTCACCCACCGCCGAGCATCCGCATCCAAATCCTCGCCCGCCCCAACACCATCGATCTCACTCGCAGCCGACAGGATCCCACGACGCCATCCGCCTCGCCCTTCAACTCCAACTCGAGCAATCCAAGAGTCGGTGGAGTGAAGAGGCGGCCGAATTTCCATTTCTCCGCGACCTACACCGTCAAAAGCAGAAAAGCCACCACTTTGGACGAATCCTCACCCGATTCTTGACGCTCGTGGGATTGGTGGCAGTCCTCGTGTACCTCCTCCCCGAATCCCTCACCCACCTGCGATCACACTACAACCACCTCACTTTCACTCCCCCACAATCCTGCCCGACTCCCAATCCATTTGTGCGGGGTTTGTACTGCCGTGCGCCCCTCCACACCTCCTCTTCTTCATCCTCCCTCTACGCCACCTCCCCCCGCAGCATGGCGCTCCAACAAGCCGCCGAGCGGGTCGCCGCCGAATTCGAGTATTCCGCCCAAGATGTCAACCGTGGGGTCGCCGAGTTCATCCGTCAAATGGATGAAGGTCTACGCACGACGGGAGCCACCATGTCCCAGATTCCCACCTATGTCACCGCCGTCCCCAATGGCTCCGAAGAGGGATTGTACATGGCCGTCGATCTCGGAGGCACCAACTTCCGCGTCTGCTCCATTCAACWCCATGGCAACAGCACCTTTAGCCTCACGCAGAGTAAAGTGGCCATTCCCAAAGACTTGATGGTCGCCAAGACGAGCAAGGAATTGTTCTCCTTCCTGGCCAAGCAGATTGAGTTGTTTTTGAAGACGCATCATGGGGAGCATTACMACAGTCACAAGGAAAAGCGCAGGGGAGGCGTGTGGAAGGCGGAACATGATGAGGATATCTTCAGTCTGGGATTCACCTTTTCCTTCCCCGTCCAGCAGTTTGGAATCAACAAGGGAACTCTCATCCGCTGGACCAAAGGCTTCGACATTCCCGATGCCATTGGCAAGGATGTCTGCGCTCTGCTGCAAGATGAGATTGATGCTCTCGGTCTTCCGGTGAGAGTTGCTGCGTTGGTGAACGATACGGTTGGAACCCTCATGGCTCGATCATACACCTCCCCAGGAAAGACGGGAACTCTTTTGGGAGCAATTTTCGGCACTGGTACCAACGGAGCATATGTCGAGAAGTTGGACAAGGTCACCAAACTCACCGCCGCGGATGAGGTTGATTCGCAAACCGGCGAAATGATTATCAACACCGAATGGGGCTCCTTTGACAACCAACTCTCCGTCCTGCCCAAAACACCCTACGACGCCGCTCTCGATGCCGAGAGTGTCAACCCGGGGATTCAAATGTTCGAAAAGCGCGTCAGTGGAATGTTTTTGGGAGAAATCCTCCGACGAGCCCTTCTTTCCTTGTTGAAGGACCCTGCAGTCCCGCTCTTCACCGACGAACACAGCAATCAGAACGACGTGCACTCTACTACGAATGTCGGCAAAGATTGTCCACTCTACCAACAATGGGGATTGGATTCCAGCTTCTTGAGTATCGCAACAGGAGACAACAGCGCAGGGTTGAAAGTCACCCGTCAAACGCTCGACAAGGAATACGACGTCACCGCCGCCTCGGCCGAAGACGCCGAAGCGGTACGACTCATCGCCTCGGCGATTGGCAAGCGTGCCGCGAGATTGAGTGCCGTCGCCATTGCCGCCATTGTCATTTCCACGGGTAAGCTGGGCAACCCGACAGACATCGCCACGACCAACGATGCGACGTTGGAGGTCAATGAGGATGAGATTGTGGATGTTGGCGTGGATGGCAGTTTGGTGGAATTCTACCCGCGATTCGAAGAGTACATCCGCGAGGCACTGCGGGAAATCCCTCAAATTGGAGTCTCGGGGGAGAGGAGGGTGAGGATTGGAATTGCTAAGGATGGGAGTGGAGTTGGGGCTGCGCTGATTGCGCTGGTTGCTGATAAGGCTTCGAAGGGTGAGTGCTGGTGATTTTCTTGCTTTTCTCTTCTTGAATACCCATGTTCTTTCTGTTTTGGGGTTTTATTTTTGATTTTCGAAGTGCAAAGTGCTGACTTTAATCTTTCTCCCGGCAGGCTATGGCTCGTCCTCTTCTTCTCCTTCATCATCATCATCATCATCATCATCATCATCATGTGGTGGTATCGGAGGATTCTTGCAGAGTGTGATTGGATATATGAATCGGGGCGTGAGGATGAGAATCTAGATGTAGATGGATGGATCAACTTACTTTACCTACCCTATCTACCTACCCTATCTACCCACCCTCTCGAGTAAGCGAGAGGGCAACTTGAATGGGCTTGTGAATTGGAATTGGAATCATTCTTGGACACGATTGTTTTCTTCCTTTTCATTCAGAACTTACTAGTTCTTTCTGTCTGGTTTATGCGCATATGTGTATTGTTGAGTATTGAGTATTATGTGATGAGTTTCAAGTAGGATAAGTAAGATCGGCGAGCAAGTAAATTCGAAGTAGTAGATAAACCCAAGTATAATGATAGATGCTATTAAAAGGACAACATGTGTAAAAGAACAAACATAAGAATTGAATAGAATTGATTTCATTTGATTTGACGTGATTTGACGTGATTTGATTCGATTAGGTATATAATACGCAAACCAAACAAACAAAGTCCACAATCATTAATCCAAAGGTACCAATCCCTTCTTCCATATTCCCTTTCTTTCTCACATCATCATCACAGATATATCGCTATAGTTAGTAATCGAATATCTCAATTCGAAAATTCCGAATCCTCCTTTTCGGCTTTTGCGATGATCGGTGGGGGTTTCGCGATATTCTTGCGGAAAATGTGGCGTTTGATGAAATAGGGTAGCCAGACTTTCGTCTCGTAGGCGAGGAATTCCCTCGTGGGGACGGAGAAGACTTCTATTGTGGGTGTTAGTAATTGATACTTTTTTYTTTTTGTTTTTGTGCAAGAGGGTGAAGGGAGAGCTTACGATCCAATTCTTCCAGAGTGAGTTGTTTGGTCTCGCGCACGAAACAGAAAATCATGCCCCAGGCTATGAGGTTTAATCCGGCGTAGAATCCGACTGTACACACACACACATGCAATCAGTATTGTGCTACAATCCAATGATGAGTATTCTGGAGGGGAAACGTACAAGCTCCAACAGGTGTCATGGCATCACTCATCGCAGGATACGTGAGGGAGAGAATTCCGGCAAAAGTATTGTTGATGCACACTGCCCAAGCCATTCCCTGTTCACGCTGAATGGTGGGGAAGACTTCGGCCGAGTATTGGAATGCCACGGGACCTTCGCCTAGAGAGTACATGATTGTGAAGAGGTAGACGAATCTGCAGACTTTGGGTTAGAAAGAGTGGGTCTTTTTCAAAGAGGGATGGAGTGGATTTACAATACGACGGGTCCGATTTGAGAGGCTTGGCTTCGATCGACTTCGTGGCCGGTTTGGGATGCGGTATTGAGGAGGGAGAGACCGGCTGCGAGGAGGAAGATGGCCATCATGGGGAACGTCTAGATGGAGAGATTAGGACGATTTCATTGATTGATGGAACGTCGAGCAACTTACCGCCAAAGTCAAAGTTCTGCGTCCTTTGGTGTCGATGAGGAAGAGGGTGGGGATGGTGGCAACGACTTGGATGGCTCCATATCCCAGAGATGCGTAGAGAGCTTGGGTGGCGGTATATCCGACGTCCTCGAAGATGGTGGAGCTGTAGAAGGAGATGACTAAAGCATGTTAGGAGCGGTTACATTCGTTATCGGGGAAGGGGAGTGGGGGAACATACTGTTGATACCACACATTTGCTGCGCAATCATCACCGTCGAAGCACCGTAGTTTGCACGCCTGATTCTGGGAACGGCGAAACAGTCCCACATGCGTTGAAAGTATCCCGAGCCACCGGCGACCTTGAGTTCTTCCTAGAAGAGACGATGCATTAGCCGCGTCCAACCATCTTTTTTCCATCGGAATATGACATACCTGATAGATGACATAGGAGTAGTAGTAGTCTCTCGCGGCGATGATGGGATGAGCTCGCAGACGATCCATGGAGCGGAAACCCTCCTTTATCTTGCCATGCTTCATCAGCCATCTCGGGGATTCTGGGCAGAAGAAGATGCCGACTGCGAGGATGAACGAGGGAATAAAGGCCGAGCCGAGTTGAAGACGCCAGGTAATGGGACCGGCGTCCTTAACAATGACATTGGCGCAGAAACCCAGGAAGATTCCGGCCACGACCCATAACTGCCAGAACATGACCAGAGCACCTCGAATGCGTGCGGGTGCCATTYCTGCGGAGTAGATTGGAACCGTGGCGTTCTTCGCACCAATGCCGATTCCCATGACGAATCGTGCGGCGAAGAGTTCTTGCCATGTTCGAGCGAATCCCGAGCCGATGGGAGTGGCGGTGAGGCAGAGGGCTGTGAGGAAGATTTCACCACGACGTCCGAGATAGTGGTTGAGAGGGTCGACGATGAATGCGCCGCTGGGAAAGAAGGTCAGTGGGGTGTTGGATACGAGGAAATCAAGACGATTACATCAAACCGGCCGTCAGGAAAATAATGGCGTTGATCAATCCCACCTTCCATCGATTGGCGTCTGCCTCGGCGGCAGAAATGCCAGGCGCTTTGGGATTGATGCCAAAGTCCTGGGGGAAACCCAAGTTTGCACCATTGGAGCCCGTCTGATCCCAACCTTGCGTGGCGGCTCCAATGGCACAGAGGCCAATGGAATACCACAGCATTTTCGGGCCGTGCCATTTGTGGTCGCGCTCATACGTGAGGGCATCGCGCTCGGCATCTTCGAGATGTGGTAGGGTGAAGTCGTCGGGATCGCGAGCCACGAGGGCCGCTCGGGCGAAGAGATCGGCGTGTTCGGGCATGCCCGCCGTAATGGCAAAGCTCCGGCCATCGTTGGCGGCTTGATCGGGGGAAACGCGCTGGGGAGGAGGAAGCCAATATCAGTGCCAATGCTTGGGTGGGAGATGGCTTGGAAGATGTGGATTACCTTGAGAGGATTGTGAACAATGTTCATCGCAACAGAGCGACGACGACMATCGGCATCGGCCAATTCCGGCTCACGATCTTCATGAATGGCCGTCGTCTTTTCATTGTGAGAGGGATACTCGCCCTCGGAGGTGACTTTGTTGTCGGCCATGGCTGGTGATGATAGTTGTTTAGCCAAGCGAGTTAAGAAAACGACAAGGCTGCCAAAACTCCCGGCAAGCAAGGACCAAGAAAAGGTCGGCCGGGGATGGTGAACGGATTTATATTGCTTCGACGGGCACATGCGGCGGATGAACCCCACTGCCAAGGGCAGGGTGGGCCAGTCGATGGTTGGTGGGTCGTGGAGACCCCGGGTGGGGAGGAATGGAAATGCTGTCTGTGCTGATGACCAGTGACGAGCAACCTCTGCGAATCCTTCGCTTACCTTTGCGCACAATCCTACTGCTGAACAGCTTGTCAGCTACCTCACATTTGGTTTATATATCTATGGATGAATGGCAGGTGATCAACACAATGAATGTTCTAATCAACCACAAGACAGGGACTCCCAGACAATTGTGTAAGAGATGAGCATGGTATGGTATGGTATAGGACATTCAATATTGATGCACTACTTTCTTTACCTTACTTCCGAGGCGAGGGCCATGTCATGTGATGGATRTTTTTGGGAGGCGTCGCCTAAAAGAGCTTTATGCGCCACGGATGAATGCCAAACCAATAACTGCAGCTGCAGGGCAATGGGACTAGCAAACGGCTGAGGAGCGTTGTGCTGTTAGGGCTGCTTCAGAAGTACCATTGTCACCCCAGCCTCAGTGCGGGCATGACATCAATCGCATCGCGTCGCATCGCATCGAGAGTGGATAAAAGCACCATCTTGGCGGGATGGGGTGCATACAACAGTACAGCACATGGCGAACAAGGTAAGGTAGATGGACAGAAATATCCGTCACGGCACCTTCTTTTTTTGCCACGAGGTTTGATGAGGCAAGATCGTCCAAGAAAAGTACAAAATCTACCTTCACGCGCCTTCCTCGTGGCTTCAAACCCTATTGTCGCATGCCACCGCGGAACGGAAGATGCCATTCCATTTCTGGGGAAGATTGGAGGAGACTTGGTGGGGCTCCATCGACAAGTGCACGCCGATCCGATGCGATTATCCAAAAGTGCATCTACATCTACACCTACAATGTGACACCTTTGAAGCCCTGGAAATTGAGTGGCATTGGGTCGACAAATGGTGCGGCCGTCTATTCGGCGTTCGCACGTGCAGAGGGGATGATGAATGATGTATGAGGTTCACAAGGATTCTCGGCCGGGGTAGGGTAGTGATACGAAAATATGACCCCAGTCTTCGGGATACCACATTCGATTGGGCCGAGATGATGCCGCGTCTCCAAAGCTTGATGGTTCATGGTTGAAAGTCTACAGCTAGCTACCGGACAGCACAATGCATCCATCGCTGCCGTTTCCTCCTTCCCCAACACCAGACACATGTCGCCAGAACCACGCATCTCTCCGTAACCTCACCCAACACCCAACACCCTAGGGAGCGGAACAAGTTCGAGTCCACCCATCCAAACTCAACTTCTTCACCAAAGTAGAAAAGCCCTCCGTTCCCTCCCCTTTACAAGCCTCCTCCACAAACTTCTCCTCATCCCCATCATCATGACTCTTCCCCTCCCCACCACCATCCACATACTCGATATGAAAAACCGGCTTCCCGGCCTCAATCACCGCTCGATATAACCCACACTCCCCATACCTCACACACTCCTCTTGCACACACCACTCCACCACATCCACCACCCTCTCCACAATATCCCCTCCATTCTTTAACCCGAACGCCATACCCGCTTCATGCGTCGTGTGTGCGAGAAATCGTACAAAATCCACCGCGTCATCGGCCGTGAGATCGAAGCCGGAGTCATTACTATACCCATCGATATTCTACCCGCGACAAAAAAACTGAATCAGCATTTTTATTTTTGAAGTTGATGATATTAGAGCGGGAGAGGGGGAAAGAGAAACTCACATCAGCATCAACACCCCCACACCCCTTCCCAGCAGCCTCCTCAATCCTCCTCCTCATCACCTCCCGAACCCCCTCACTCCTCGTATCCACCCACCTCTCCTGCTCCCACCCCGCCATAACCTTCCCAACGGCCTCCTGTGGAAAATCCCCCGCATCACCACGATATTCCTCCCTACTTCCCGCGGAAAAGTAACATATCACCGAGTGGTTTCCTGTTTGGAAGGCGGCGATGGTGGAGGGTGAGGCGTCTGCCATGTCGAAATCCCAGATTTCATAGTTTTCTTCCGCAAGGGAGACGGGAGGGACGGTGGAGAGTTGGATGTTCCATGTTGTTCCTGGGGTGGGGTGGAGTTTCCATGATGAGGGGGTTGTTGTGGGTGTTGTTATACTGYTGCTAATCGAAGTAGAGGATGTTGTATCCCTCCAATTTTTCGGAGGGAGGGGATGGAGAGGTACTATTCCTCCAATGAAATCTTCAAGATGAGAGAACAAGTCCTTCGCGTCATCATCTTCTTTCGAGGGAGATGTCGTCGCGGCTAGAATCTGGAATGGAAATCCCAGCGCGAGAAGAACAACCACCGCCATGAGGACCGTTGAGAAGGGCGTGTAGATCKCKGKGGKCRYSGTWWYRTTRWWWWMMMMAAGGGGTAATATGTACACAAAGTCCTGTGTACGCTGCTGCCAGATTTGTGCCGAGTGAGTTGGAGGAACCTTTCGGAAGAGAAAATGTAGAACTCTTTTCTACGTGTGTCGTTGATTACAGGTGGGAGAGAGACGTTCCCAGTATCCAAGTGAAAAAAAAAAAATTGAATTGGGAAAGTAGGTATAGTGTTAAAGTGTGGAATGTATGTTATGTATACCTTATGTATGTATACGACGCCCAACGAGGCGGAGGCAGAGAGGGCTTGGGATACTTTTCCTTCCCTCCCGACACCAATCCTTCGCCTTGTACTAGCTTTATGCAGTGTGTATATGTGTGCGTGTTGGAGGCGCCATATAAACTCTCCCTCAGGTTTACACTTTTTGTGTGTGTCTTTTTGGTGGAGGCTGAGTTGACAATTCTGGAAAAAAAGGCCCAGTCTAGCCCACCCACCTATTCTATTCATTGTTCTACCTTGGGTTTTCAAGCATTAGACTGAATTCTTTTGAATCAGTTGGGAACTCTTCTGTTTCTCTCTCTATATACATATATATATATATATATACATACATACATACACTGCTCACTCTCACGATAGATAGATATCGAGTGAGTAGCATGTAGCTAGAGATATCCCTCTCAAGGAAGTCCAACGCATATATACAGTATAGTACAATACACCCGCCATCAAATCGACCTCGATTGTTGATGAACTTTTCGAGTTTGATTAAATACATTACTTTTGCGGTCTTATTTCACACAAAGTCGGAAGTGGTGGAGAGTCCAGGAGATGGTCGCCAGGGTTCCATGAATCAAAACAACAAGCGATTCGTCCTGCTGCATTCAGCGAGTGGTAGGTAGTCAGACGTGCTCCGTGCTGTTCCGTCCGAGTATCGATATCCATCCTCTCCTCATTCTCACAACCTCATCCGCGCAGCAGGCGCAACCCTCGCAATCACCTCTTCCCTCCCATACGACTCATCCGAACCCTGCGTTCGGGTCCGCGCCCTCGCCAACGAATCAACACTCTCCTTCCTCCTCCGCACATTCTTGCACGCCCCATAGATACTCGGCGCATTGGCCACAAAGGTCGCCGTCACCACTTGTATACTCGCCCAGAATGACCGGGCCCGCTGCGCGGAACCGTCTCGATGGATGAAATGCAAGCGGAATCCAATAACGATCAGACTGAAGAACCCCAGAGTATAGAGCAATCCCAGTTGTAAATTTCGAGGGAATTGTCGGATTTGGGAGCGGAGGATTGGGGCGGAGATGACGAGGAGGAGGCTGTCGATGATGGCGATGGAGATGCATTGCGTGAAGAGTTGACCGTAGGCTTTGGTGCAGGTGTGAGGTTGGGAGGCGTCGTCCATGGTCCAGTAGAGGCGAATGGGGCGACATTCGAGGAAAGTGACGAGGACGACGGTGATGTAGGTGCATGCCATGAAGATCCAGCAGGATTTGATGATTCGTGCGATCCACGTCATGTGGTCGAGCATGTCGCGGTAGAAGACGAGGAGGAGGGTACATTGTAGCCAGTAAAAGGTTGTGACCAGAATACGCGTGATGAGCGTTACTATACTGCCGGTGCGGAGATTCGTCGAGTCTTGCTGGGAGGTCCGAATGGTTTTGTCGCGGAGTACCACGGTGTTGCAAATGATGCGTGCAATGAGGACGACAATCGACATGATGACCAAGTAAGCGGAGAGATCAAGACGACTGTGCTGCCATCGATGGCCGACCAGTCTGGCGGTGAGGATGGCAAGGGCTAGGGAGCCGCATATCCAATTCGCTAGGCTCGCGTCGGCTTCCGAGACGGCGTATGAGAACGCAGTTGACATGGCATCGTCGGGGTGGGAAGTTTCATTGGAAGGCGTGGTGGCCAGAGGGGGACCCGGCCTCGTGGTTGATCAAAGCCCCACAGAGTGCGAGGGAGGTGGGTGAATAAAGAGATGTGGTGGATGGGGGCAATCGCACGTGGAAAAGCGGACAAAGAAGAAAGAGGAGAGAGAGAGAGAGGTGTGATGAAAGGTTGAAAGCGTTGCTCGCGTGGCCCCAAGGTTGTTAAGTTAGTTGGTTGGATCGGACGGACTATTTTAGCAAACGACGGAGAGGAACGAAGGAGTAGTCCGCACGGATTGCAGGAAGCGGAAGCGGAAGCGGGGGAATAAGGCAAGGCGATGCAAGGCCAGGCTGAGGCGGGCGTCGAGACAAGCGCTTTTGGGGCCATTCGGTTGATGATCGGAGTCGGTGTGCTGAAATTACTGCACTGCATTGTCGTGCACCGCCATTTTTCGCCATGAGATGGAAATAATGTTCATTTTGACAAAGACAAAGAAAATGGATGACCTTGCAGCTGAGTGTGTGATGATGGTCCTTTGGCTGGATGATTGATTTGTCTTGAAATGATGACGAGGTTGCCCGCCGGCCCCCTGTTCGCGCTGGAGGATGCTGTTGGCGGAATAGTCGGAAGGACATGTTGACCTACCGTGAAGGAAGATATGATGCATGCATGCTTGTTGTAATGAAATGTCCGGTATGAGAGTACTGTATCGACGGCGTCGATGTTGATGTGTTGCTCATCAAAGGCAGAAAGGGCGTCAAAAGTGAGGTACATTGGATGTACATGACGATCGTCGATCGACACGATGACGACGATCCCGACAAGATCTCGGAGTTCAGAGCGGTTAGAACGACAGAATACGATGACAATACGAAGCAAAGGTCGGTCGGTAATTGAAATTGAAGAATAGATATCGTCGATCTGATGATACCACCACTCCTTGAATCCTCCAACATATAACGGAGTATCATCCTCCATTATTCCGATGCAACATCACATGCACCAATCGAGATCATTAACATCAACAATGCTCCGTCTGTCACATCCACATTCATGTCTATTCCCATCTCMATCATCACCATCACCATCATCATCACCATCAATTCTCCCCACTACAAGTCTCATTCAAACAACTCTGCCACGCACTCAACGTATGATGCCAATCCACCGCATCCACATTCCTCCCCACGCCCCGATCATTCTTCAAAAAGCAATTGCCTCCAAATAAATCAATCGGAGCCGTGAGATTCGCATAATAGCTAATCGCCCTGCACGCCGGAACATTCCCCTCGGAATTGTACTCGTCACAAGCATCCAGACACGCTTCCACGCTGTACACGGTATTCTTCCCGCCGAGATTCTTCATCGTGACGTTGTTGGTGTCGGAGTAGTACGAGTCCGCGGCGGCCGGGTACATGGTATAGCATTCTTGAATGTACGGTGTCCCCGAGGAAGAGGTCGTCGTTTCGCCTCCCGAGCAGGAGAATTGCGCCACGCCTGTGCTGCCGGAGGTCACTGCAGAGGTGGTCGCGGTTGCGGTTGCGGTGGGAGAGGTGGAGGATGTTGCGTTTCTGGGCATGTGTGGGTTAGGAAGAGGCTCGGGAAAAGGTGTGTCATCTGCCTWCATGTACTCACGTTGCTGATGCTGCGGATTCCTCACTCTGGCCATTCCGTTTATCCTCTGCTTCCTGAGAACCCATTCCCACTCCCACTCCCACCCCGACTCCTATCGCGACCACAACAGCCGCGAACATCAACCAGAGGTTCCGTTTTCGTCGCCAGCGGCTCGCTGGTTTGCGGGCGGGTGTTTCTTCCTCGGCCTGGGCATTATGCAATGGCAGCGTGTCGTTCCCATCGGAATAACTCCCACCTCCACTGGCCGCCGAGCTCGAACCCTTGACATCCGGAGGGGATCTCGAGCTCGTGGGTCTCAGAACTTCTGGAGAATCCGTGTAATTCGGTACGTGAATCAAATCGCTCGGTGGTACCACTTCTGGCGCATTTTGTGCTCCCTTGTTGGGATACATGACGACCAGGAATGCTGTCGGTTTCGCAAAGTAAAATCACAGTCACAGTCGCAAGTGTAGAAACGACGCAACCACTCCAAAGAAGAGTCCGCAAGAACGAACAAACAACAAGATCAGACAACGCAGGGCAAGATGTCTCACCGCAGGGGAAGAAAAAGCGCGCGCGCAAAAGGACGGGCAGTGCAGACGCAATAGTAAGGTAACTCCGTGGGTAGTTAGCAAGAATGGATGCCTCCTTCCAAAGCAAGACCACCTCTTTCTTACCTACACCCAGGGAATCGCATCCTTCGACCTGGGGCACTATCAGGAACCAACCAAACAACGTCGTACCCAAACGCCAACCCACCCTTCAGCCGCAGTTGCATCACTTTACATCCCTTGGCACATCTCATCATCAACCAACACACGTCGCTTGCGGGCGCGTGCAGAGCCAATCAAAGGCTGTGAAACGTGAAGAAAATACATTGCATTCCGCCCCACTGTTCTACGGCCATGTGGGCACTATTATGACACTGCCAAGTGCCAAGGGTTGGATTGGAGGCAGGGATTGAGATATGCGAGTTTTGTCTCTAGTTTTCGCTTGTGATGTTTCCTTCTACTGTGGTATCGTTGATGACAGTCGCGACATCTATTCGTCAAGAGAGAGAGAGAGAGAGAATGGTCTGGTCTGATCCGTACAAGAAATCAACAACAAGCAAAAAACCGCAAAAAGATTCCGTTATGTTTTTCCTTCCTCTCCACCAGACTTATTAGACTTCCTCTATAATTTACTCCCCCCCTTCTTCTTCTCATTAGCATCCCCATCCCCCTTCTTCTCATCCCCCGCAGCATCCCCACCATCAAAAAGAACAAAATACCCCTCCTGAAAACAACACGCAATCAACTCCCCACTGGGCGTAAAAATCCGACTCGAAATACCCCCTCGTCTAGCCCCCGTCCACGCACTCGTAACTTCCACATAACACAATTCACTCGCTTGAAAACCTTCATGAAGTCGGAAATGGATGTTGTGATTTAGAGATGTGAGGCGTTGGAAATCGGATTTTCTTGTAGGGGGGGTTGTGCTTGTTGTGGGGTTTTGTCCGATGGGTGGTTGGTTGGTGGTTAGGGAGTGGAGATGTGGGGGGCCGTCGAGGACGTGGTAGTCTGATAGGGCTATTAGGCCTAGGGCGTGGAGTTTTTGGTTGTTTTTGTTGTTGGAGTTGGTGTTGGTGTTATTGTTGGTAGGGGGGAAGGAGTTGAGGGAGGGGATTGTGCCGACTGATGTGTAGATTCCTTTTGAAGGTGACGGAGTTGAGGATGGATGAGGATCATTTGTTTGATGAGGAGGGAATACGACTCCTAAACGTTGGAATTGCATCCAGCGGTTTCCTTGCGATGATGAAGAAGAGGTCGAGGCTAGATCGTCGAGGGTTATGGAGGAGACTTTCAAATCTGTGGCTCGGGATACGGTGTGCTGCATGCTTGGACCATGAAGGGATTTAGGGCGGACGAAACTGTGATGTTGTTAAATGTCTTCCTTCTACAGATATTTATGTCTGCCAAAGGAAATGATTGATAGAGGTGACTAGGTTTTACTCACCTGCAAGTAACAAAACAAACAACCTTCCCCCCTTGCAAAACTTCCACAGCTCGCACAGCAAATCTCCCCCCATCACTCAATCGCTGCACTTTAAACCGTAAAGGAACTGTAGCATCCGGGCCAAGTAGGAAATGCGATTGTAAAGTATCAATAGCCCAATCATCTTCGAGAGTTTCGTATGCGGCTGCTGCGGCAAATGCCATGAGTACGCCGCCGGGTCTAAGAAGAAAAATCAGCTTTTGTGTTATTTGATCATATTGGGGGGTTGTTATTTTGGNGGGAACCAACACTATTGATCCATCAGGCCATGTCCAGGAGGGGTAAATTGATTCGAAAAAGTCCTGGTGGATTGTTGTTATTGTCAGGACCGATTGATTGATTGATCATATTGGATATTGGATGCAAGCAATCATGGGGGGATGGGGAATGAGTGTATGTACCTTGGACAATTGCTTGATTTTGAGACTCTGCTCAAAGGGGATTCCTGTCATGCTTTCCTTGGATTCAAGCTTTCACGGCACGTCCAGTATTCAATACGACCACCTGATAGTCCAATCTCCTCGTCAATCGAACAAATCCAGATGTTGATGTTGATTGTGCATTTGACCAAGGTTCACAAAAGCCCCGCTGTGCCGAGCCCAGCCATCCCGTTTCCCGAGGCACGTTTTGACTATGCTGTATATACGTTTTTCAGAGTGAACTGCAACATTAGGGTCCGCGGGGATCCGCATCTTCTTCAAAACAGCCTCTTATAGTAATTTGTATATAAAATAGTTTTTCTCTCGACTCCACCCCTAAAACACACGATTTTTTCCTAGTAGTAATTAGAAAGGACGATATTATCGAAATAGATAGAGTTACTACTATCGCCGGTACGGATGCGCCCTTAATACGAATACGGCGCGGTAATACGCCTACTCGTAAGGCGCGTCTATCTTAGAGGGCTCTTACTACTACTACCGCTACTACGGCTACTATCGCTCTACTACGGACTTAGAAGGCTAGTCTATCTACGGCTCCGAGGGCTAGTCTATCTACGGCTTCGAAGGCTCGTATTACTACCGCTCCGTAGACTCTAAAGGCTAGTCTATCTACGGTTAAGCGAAGTAAGTCGTCGATAAAGAAGCGGAAGGCGGATACGAGTAAGGGCCGTTTAAGAAAGTATATATCGCGTAAGGCTACTATAGTAGTATCTAAGGATAAAGGATTAGCGGAGCCGCTAGCTATTAATAAAACAGCGCTCTTTCTTACTACGAATAAGGATAAGGCTAAGGCTAAGAATAATAATAATAATAATAAGGATAAGGATAAGGTAGACTAGCCGTTCGAGTTTAGGTATACGTATAGCATCTTCTTCGAAAAGGAGCGGATTCGGTCCGCTATAGAGCCGGCTATATCCTTATACGAAGATAAAGTAGGTATAATCTTTACGTACTTTATATCGTAAAGTAGTAAGTACCTCTAAGAGGGCTTAGCTAAGCTAGATATAGAGCGATAGTTTAATAGGCATACTTAGATAGCTATTACTATCTAGATTAGTTATAGGAAATAACCGAAGGTAATATAGCTAACGTAGTTACTAGTAGATAAGGACTCCTATCGGTTAGCTCTAAGGCAGTTAGCTCTATAGAATATAGCCGGCTTTAAGGACCTTTACTTATATATTAGTAATACGTTTAAGCTCTTTAGGCCTATCGAGGATGCTATACCTATATCGTCTATACTACGCCCTACTAGAATATAGCGGCCTACTAGAACGTAGCGATAATCGATAACAAACCGGCAGTTAGTAGATATCCGTATTAAGCGTACTCGCCTTAAGAGCGCTAGCGATTATAAGATACGCATCTACGAGTACTAGGCCTATAAATAAGCTAAGTGTTCTAATTATAACTAATCTTACTAGTTCCCTCGTAGTTACGTATACGGAGAGGAACACGTTACGGAGCATTATCCTATTTATACGGAAGCTGCTCTTAAATAGGCTAAGGCTATTAAGATTAGCTATTAGAACTAAGCTCTTAATAAGCTAAGTTCGGAGGTACGCTTTATTAACTATACGGAGCCGCTAGCTCTTATTACTTTTAAGCTTGCTCGCTTTATAATAAAGGATAATAATAATATACCTCTAGGCTAGCGTAGGAAGTAACCGGACGGTAATAGTTATATATAGAACTTCTACCTTACGAACAGACGGATTAGTAATAAAGAGAAGTTACCGCTACTACTAGTAGCAGTTAATCTACCGTTAAGTTAAGTAAGGGCCCCTTTAATCGATCTAATAGATAAGCTTAATAACTGCTTTTACTAAATAGCGAACTAGTCGTACTAGTAGAAGTCGTATCGCTCTATCGACCTAGGGGCAATACTAGAGATGTTCGAAAGGAAGGACTTTAGTTTAGATATAGTTATAAAGGTAGATATAGCTAGTTAGCTTACGTATAGTTTTAGAGAAGGACAGCGCTCGTTCTTAAGGACCTATATACGTAAGTAGTAGCGGTTAGGTAGGCCTAGTATTAATATAGCTAGCAACTCTAGTCGAGGTACTATAACTTCTTAAGTAGCGGACCGAATCCTGCTATCTTTAGTCGAGCTTCTTTATAAGAATATGTTATATATAATAGGAATTAAACATATATCGTAGCGTGTACGTAGTAGTAGTAGTCAGAAAGGGGGGAGTAAAATACGTAGTTAAAGATTCGGAAAGTTCCTAAATCCTCCGAATTCTTAATGCTCTAGCTATTATAAGCTTAGTATATTCGCGTATTTATCGTAAGGCATATATACTACTAAACTCGGTTAATAATAGTTTAAATTGCTCCTTATAATAAGCCTAGTTCGTAAGTATTTATCTCGTAAATTTAGAGCGTACGGCTTACGCGCATCTAGTGTATATATATTACTAAGTCTCTAAAGGTAGAGGAATTAGGGTCTAATGCTAGTATACTTAGTATTTTGGAACCCTAGCTTTATAGCCTTACTTTTATCTTAACTCTTAATCTATTAATAATACCGGCCTTATAACAAGTACGGATAGGGCGTACGTCCCTTTTAAGCTATATATATAAAGGATTTACCTGCCGAGTATTATACGTCGTCTATAGTAGTATACATATTAGAAGAAAACGAGAAAATTAGACTCTAACTATAATACTAGCCTAATTTAGACGATAGTTAGTAGCTCTACTATCCTCGTAAACGAGCACGTATTAATTTATTACCGCTACTACTATCCTTACCGCCGATATTATAGCTACCCTAACTACCCTCGACTCCTCTACTAGCTCCGCTAGCTCTAGAGGCTCTACTAGCTCCGCTAGCTTCGCTAGTATAGTAACACGCGGTCGAAGAGATCTTTATAGCGATAGGAAGGATAGTAATACGCCTTAATAGGATAGAACTACGGATTATAGCTATTAAGGAGATAGTAGAAGCGGCTATAGATATATTACTAAGTTAAGCTAACTAGTAATAAGGATAATTAAGGGCAATTAATAAGAAGGCTGCTTTAATAGCTATAATCGACTTAACTACTTAGTTATAATAATAGCTAATATACGTAAACTGCGTAGCGGTAGTATCCGTATCTATATAGTACTCGTTTATCGACTACTTAATAAAGTGTAGATAGCTTTCGAAACTATCCGCTTCCTTAATATATCTACGGATAAAGGCCTTTAATACTAAGAACGACTGTTCGATAGGGTTATAATCCGGAGAGTAAGGAGGTAGATATTACAACTTAATACTAGTCTTAATACATAGCCGCTTAATACGGATATCGTAGTAAGTAGATACGTTATCTATTACTAGCAACTAACCTAGTAATAATTAAGGAATTACCGTATCCTCTAGCTAGTTATAAAGCATATCTATATTAATACTACCTTAGTAGATTTCGGTTCCTTCTAAATATCCTTTACTTATTATCGCTAGTAATACGCTCTACCGTATACTACGGTCTTATAGCTAGCTATCTATATAGTTAACGCCTTTCTTAGACTAACCGTACTTACGCTAGCCGTACCGTTCGTTCTATACGCTCTTATCTACGTAGCAAATGCGGTTAGCTAGCTACTTATTACGCTTGTTACGCTAGCTTACGCGTAGTTCTTCGTTTTATTTACGAAGGCGTTTCTTCGCTACCTTACGTAACTAGTAAGAACGATAGATAGCTCCGTAGATCGTTATAATTAAGGCCTATACGCTATAGTAATCGTATAGGTACTACTATATCTTATCTAGATAGGCTATTAGCTATTCCTTTAGCTAATCTAGGAGGTATTAGATTATAAAAGGCGATAGTAATAGCGCTAGACCGAAGGTAATACCTTTTAGTAGATAGGGCTAGTTAAATAGGTCTAAGTTAGTAGTAATACGCTATACGGTTATGCGATTAATCTTAAGGGCGTCTATAATTATATACGGCCCTTACTCTAACTCTCTAAGGCGGCGGACTACTTTTTCTAGCTTCGGTCTAGGTAATCTATTAACTATTACGATAATTTTAAGCTACCGGCGGAGTAATATAACGGTATAGTGGATTTATAGTGAATTAATTAAGTATATAGTGTGGATATGCATAAAGTGAGAAGAACCTCCGGCTAGCTCCGCATGTTGCAGTTCACCCTTAAAAGGGTGTACACCCAATACATAAAACCACCTTTGATTACATTATTACTTCCTTCACCAGATCTATATTTCATCAACAACCCACCGCCCACGCATAGCACTCACCAATCCCACGCCCCCTGCCGCAACGCTACCAAAGCAAAATGCGCCCCAACCGTACTCCTCGCCTTATTCGCAATCCACTTCCCCCTCTCATCCCCTTCAACAAGATACTTCGTCCCAAAAGGAACACTATTCATCCCATTCCCCAAAAACTCCCACGTACTCTGCACAATCTTACCTTGTAATTCCGTGGAGCTCACACTAGCGATCATGAAATTCCAATCCGTTAACGCCCAATCGACACCGCGATCAGAGACGGGTCCCGCGAACGCGAGGCCTGCGTCTTGGATCTGTGAGAGATACCAGTCGCTTTGGAGATCCCAGGCTGTTTGGGGGAAAGTGGTGAGGTTTAAGAGGACGTCGGAGTAGCTGGCGAATAGCACGTTCCATGTCTCCGAGCCGCCGTAGTTGTAAGTGAAGTGCGCGCTTTCGTTGACGGTAGCACCATTCAGTCCTAGTGCGTCGTTGTATATTGTTTTTGCGAAAGAATGTGCAGTATCTGCGTAGCTGGTATTTTGAAGGAGTTTGCTGGCGGCGTTCAATCCAATGGCAGATTGAATCGCAAGAGCTGTTTGGTTTGGTGTAGCGGGTATGGCGTCGACGCTGATGAGCTGACTGGAAGGATAGAGAGAATTTTCGACGAGGTATTCCGCCCAGCCCGGTAAGAGGTGGGCATATTCAGCTGTTAGAGAAGTGTCATTTGAGAAGAGCTGGTAGGTGTAGAGTAGTATGAACATCGATGAAGTTTCGAAGAGTGGCATTGATTCCTCGTTGCCATCATCGTGGCCTGTGGCGTTTGGATAGTCTTTTTYCCATTAGCTGACTGAGGCGGTCCCCTAATGGATCCATCTGGATACTCACGTGTGCCAATGTCGTGAATAACGTATTTCTTCGGCCACCTTCCACACGCAAGGTACGATAGTACAGGCTGGAGCTGCCACTTGATCCATTCGGGATTCAAGCTGATGAAGATCGGCCAAGTCTGGAATATCAGGTCTATAGTGTTAGTGTTGCCATCGGAGGAGATTTCCTTGAGAAAAGCCCACGGAGCTGCAGTTCGGTCGTTATCAGGAACCTGTAATGTCAATCAGTTGTCAAGTTTGGTGTTTCGAAATCCAGTAGTAGTACCGTCAACTCATAAGCAGCAAACGTCTGCCTCACACTGGCTTCCAAGATATCCGCATACTGGCTGCCAAAATCGCCCGAGACGGATTCCGCTCGAGACCGCACGGTGCTGTCAAATGCGAGAGATGCAGCATAGGCGTTGTCATAGTTGCCTATGAAAAAGTCGAAAGCGTCTGGAATCTCCGGCCACAGAGCGCGATGTACTCCTGTCTGCACCTCGCCCAGATAATCGATGGCTGAATCTCGTTGAAAGCCCACGGCAAAGGTAACGCACGCACCGTCACTATCCACATCACCCAAATCTTTGGAAATGGCGGCCAAATTCGTTCCAGATGCTGTCGAGTTCACAGATGCAAGATTACCGTGATTCAGAAATGCTTTATACACTGTGTTGGCAGCATTGGCAGCATGTGTGATATTTGCATCTGCGGAAGTTCCAAACACTACAGTGCCCCAAGTCGCTTGATCGTCGATCTCGGTGAAGGGTGTCTCGTTTGGGTTGTGAAGTTGGAAGAAGCCTGTCTTGCATGTGGTCGCATAGTTGATATCTGACTGGCCATTTTGCGCTGTCCACGTCTGATCGATAGCCGAGAATATCTGAATTCGACGTGGACTTGAGCTTGTAGCATTGACGGTCAAATAGGAGTACGGCAACGACTGGAGCGAGTAGTTCTTGGGATATACCGGCGAGAAAAAGTCCAGTGTAAAGTTGACACCGTCCGCAGCCAGCTTGAACAAGGTACGAGTGGAGCTGAAACTGACATTCACCGTCATGGCAGCACTAATACCACCCTGACCACCCGTCAGTCCCGCCGGCGAATTGAGAAGAGCGTACGTCTTGCCATCAATTCGAGCCAAAATTGGCCATGTCAGGTCTTGGCCGTTCCAGAATTGCGGTTGCGCGGTGGCCACATTGTCGATTCCAGTACTCGGAAGCCAGGTGGAGAGATAGGGCGACTTGACCGCTAGCGGGTAGGAAGGMAGGTTGATTTTGCTTGCGACTGTGGTATGTGGGGAGAAAAGAGCGATGATGAATCCCAAAATTTGATGGAAGTGCATGGTCAAGGTCGATGACAATTCAACGAAAGACAGTCTGCTCAAGTCCGTGCAAGCATTGGGGATGCGGCAGCCAAGATACACGAGCGCGCCAGCAAGAAAGAGTACGGCAAGTAAAAGATTAGTTTTGCATCTTGTGCTGCAAGAACGTGATCTCCGTTGGGGTATTCTTGCGTGTGAGGAGGATGACAAGAGAGGTGTGCGAGCGGTGCTGACCATTTTCAAGAATCGTGCTTTGTGATTGGTAGAATTTCATGCAGATGAGAGGGAGCATAAAAGTGTACAGCATGATCGACAAGGGAGGCATGAGAAGATTGATGTGATGAAGACGGGAACGAATGGAAGGTACCCCGCCTGCTGCACGGGTGGGTGGAGAGTGCGAACGGGGAGGTCCTCTTACTATAGTACCATGGAGATACGACATATCTTCTGACCACGCATATGCTGCATCGTGCGTGGCATATGTTGTAGTGCTTACTACCACGATATGGAGGGAACGGAAGGAAAGGAAATGAAACCTGGCGAAATCGAGAGGTTTTCTTCGCCGGCAACAACCGCGGCATCCTTGACAAGTCACAACGTCTTTCTTACCCCTTCCCCTCCTCCTTCTCGTCGACAAGGCACACATCCTTATCTTCAGTGTTAGGTACCCCTCAACGCTTGGCAGATACGTCGTGCAGTCACTCTACGCTTTGGTCCAACCATCCCCTTCGTTGCAGAATCCAGGGAGCCCACTCTCTAACTTTCGACTGACAGAGATATGCTGCAGAGCACTATCACGCCACGCAAGACCGAAAGTCCCATGGACTATGATGAAAACATGCTGCCATGTTGGAGCTTACCGACATCTTGATCGACTCCTCGTTGGTGGCTTCGATCTCCGCTCTGCGATTCCGACAAGATTCCGCGCCCTCTTTACCCGTGTGGAATTCCTTCCAAAAGTCCTCCACACTCGATGATTACTACTTCAAAGCCACCATTCGCGTTCTGCATACTTCCCAACCCTCGCTCCCTCCATCCACCACGATGTTTCAAACGGTCTGTAGCTCTCAAACAGCTCAGAGTCTTTCTCCATTCTCTCTGCGTCAAACACGCTTTCTCTAATCGTTTCGCCRAATTCATCCGTCCAGAAGATTCTATCGTCGATACGGAAAACACCACTGACCCAAAGAGTCTGATCTGGCTCCACAACACCCTCTATGCTGTCCATCCCGGCAATACTAGCGCTTCTCGCCTCCGCCACATCATCTGGATCGTCATATGCAGTCATCGAGTACACCAGCTCAGGCAGTGTATCAAAAGGACCTTCTCCGTCATCATACAGACAAACAAGCCATGGATTCTCCTCATTCGACCAATACTCAGGCCAGTCATCGCTCTTCTCCAGGGCGCTCTTGTCGACCGTCATCAAAAACTCTCGCCAAGCCATCTCCAGTATTCATCCAGAAAGTGACATCCCGTACTTCCCGCGTTCGACACTCCAGAATCTCCTTTTCCGCTTCTGTGAATTCCGCATACTCATATCGTTCAGCAGCTCCATGCCACTCCCACCTCCTTCGCATACCAAGCTTGATGAACTCTCGAAAGATGATCCGGCGTCGCTCAGTGGGACTGCCTGCATAGTTGTTCCATTGACGGATTAGGTAGAGATCAGACGCTCTGACTCTCATGAAATTGAAATCCATCGCTCTAGGCGAGAATGAGGTAGTAGTTGGCTGTAGGAGTAAGACTCATAGTAGTAGAGAGCAAATGTACACCTTTTAACCGCGAGAAGGATCGGCGAAGGGCTAGTGTGGGATAGTTTGAAGGATGAAGAGTCATACATAATTTGCAGCACATTTTCGCACAAGTATGGAGCACTCATTTTCATCCAGATCCTATTTTCATCCCCCTCTCCTTTCTCCACAAATCAAGCATTGSCCAAACCAAATCTCTCCCAAAGCCAAATGTACTTTTCCCACTGCCTCCACACATCGATTCAAGGCCTTCGCCTTTGCTTGTCTATTCACCACCACCAGTCTCCTCGGGACCAGTTCTATCCCGCTTCAACACATAGGCAAGAATACTCTCATGGATCCGTAAGGATTCACATAACCTGGAATCATACACTCCTTTGATCATTTGGGGATCGACCGCACACTGTCTGTGCACGTTTTCCAACATCGAGCTACATTACCCATCACCACTTAACCTCCATCATGATCAACCCCGCCACATATTTCGTCCTGTATGTCCCGCCGTAGCTCGGTGGTGCTTGCTAGTAAAGCAAGTCTTCATAGCATAATGTTACTCCTTACGAGCGTGGCCGTAACATCATTTTCGTGGTGTTTCAGTCTTTACGAGCATTCATACGTCCCTTAACCAACAATTCGGAAGGGGGAGCTTGATTCGACACATCAAGGTCGTCAGGAGAGTCGCCTACACGATCGTCTTCCGTCCCGGCGCCTAGGGATATAGAGACCTCTCGATAGATTAGATATGATAAGTTACCAGGCTACGTCTACATAATCGCCTGAATGATCTGATTAAGAAGCATAGCGGATAATCGATCCCACTCTGAATGGGCTGAGGTGGTTATCTAGCAAGCAAAACCCTCCACCCTTCATCCCAAAAGCTTTATAAATTAAAAAAAACTTCACCGGACACATACGACCATAGAAACATGCAAGCAAGCCATCCCGTCCGCTCTGGCCTATTGAACCATGTTATCGTTTGACTAGTACTCGGGTAGGTGACTACCGGGGAATCCCAAATGTTGTATGTTTTTTGTTTTTGTCGACGGACAGAATTTTTTTTCATCTTCTTCGGCTTCATTTCGGTTAGGGGAGAGCTTTTGCCGAGACGTTACATAGCTTTCCTCTTCTTATAAGGCCTGTGGATTTTTAAATGATGGCTTGAGTAATAAGTGGATTGTGAGATTAATTCGAGGATATTTGGACTTTTATTTACTTTTTGGAGCGCGGGGGACGGAGCTCTAGATCTAACACTTCGACAATTCGAATTCGCGAGACCTTAGTTATCTATTTATCTACTATTAAGCGCACGAACAGTAGCGAATAGCTATTTATTTCCTCCTTCCTTAAGTCCTATAGCCTTAACGTCCGTAATAGCCTCGCGCGAGCCTAGCTAAATTAAGTTAACTACTATAGTAATATCGGCGATAATAGTGTTACGCTTACTAACTAACTAACTAGCGCAGCTATATAGCATATAGCCTTTCTATATCTATAACCTTCGCCTTTAGCGTACTAATAGTAGTTCCTTACTTCTTAAAGTTACGCTCTAATCTCTTAATCTTCYGTATTATACGCTATCTATTCTCCTTAAGCTCCGTAATTATATAAGTAGCGCTAGTAAGCTTCTCTTCGGCAATAGCGAGTTTGTCTTTAGTAGTAAAAACGACCTAAGTAACAAAGGACGCTTTATAGCTAGCCTTACTAAGTACCTTATAGTAGGCGTAGGCTTCCGTCTTATTAGCGAAAACTTTATACTAATTACCTAAATTACCCTCGCGATTAYACCTAAAACTATTAGTTTTAGAGCGAATAYCTTAACGAGTAACTACGAGTATAACGGTAGGATTCTTACTATTTATARGGTAATAGAGYAACTATTCCCTTATTAGTCTTAATAATACKACYRGCGGCGTTATATTTACGGAGGTTAGYRCGCGTAGTAGACTTTTTCTTCTTATCGTTACTATCGGYRTYRTTAAGCTAAATATCCTACTAYRACTATATCGCGGACTAAAATTAGCTAGCTATTATARGGCGGCGCTACGCGGAAGTTATAGCGTCGTCGGYRGAAGGAGTAGAGGAGCTAGCATTATCGCTAGAAGTAGTCGCTATTATAGTAGTAGTAGTAATAGTAATAATAGTAGAGGTAGAGGTAGCGGTAGTAATAAGGAAGTAATAGTAGGAAGTAGTAAGGTAAGAATAAGAATAAGAAAGAGCGGGGGAGCGGGGTAGCGGTAGTAACCGTATACATTAAATAAGTAGTAAACGAAATAAGATAAAGTAAGGCTAAATTATTAGATATAGCGAGTATATCTACGAGTGCTCGACGAACAGCATTTCCTATTATCTATATATTCGTATACTCGAACACCTTATCTATAAACTCTTAGTAAGGGCCTAATCTATTAAACTTATTATTAAACTCGTTCTTAATTATTATAGCTAGCTCTATCTTAGGATCTATCGCTAGCCCCTTAAAGAAAAGCTTATTTGCCTATTCGTAGACCTATTTGTTACGTAGATTAGCCCTCTAATACCTCTATATAAGAGGCTTATTATACTCCTATAGTATATTGCTACCGTGCTATCGGAGGTGCCGCCGTATCTCGCTACGTAGATAAAGATACGCCTATAGATAGATTCGATTTTGCTTATTATCTACTACTCTACTATTAATTAGAAGCGGCTATTAAGAGTATACTTCTTTATACTATCGAAGAGTTAGTAATAGTAGGAACTTATCTAGTATAAACCCTTAAGCCTTAATGTCCTCGTCTATAGCGGCTATAGACTACTATAGTATAGGGAGCCCCTATTCTTCGTTACTATCCTTAGGGTAGTAATACAGCATAAACGGTATACTACTAATAACGTAAGCCCTTTTCTTCTACTTCCGGATGCGGTAGTTATTCTAAAGGAATATAAAATCTAGTACCTCCTTACGGATAATAGGCATATATACGAAGAGTATTATAATACGGTCGGCCTTCTAGTCCTTTATAAATAAGCCCTAACTATGCAGATTAAGGAAGTATTTACGCTAACGAGCTATAAATAAGAATTACTATCTCTACTATGCTTTAATTCGTACGTTTATCTTACTTATACTATATCGAAAATAGTCCTTAAATGTTAGGGGCTATTTTATAGTTAGTATTCGCTAGCGCTCGTGCTAGCGTTCGTACCTTAGGGCCCTTATACTACTTACGCCGGAGTGTTAGATAGGTATCTATAATATAGCATGTCTCTACGCCTCGATCTATAGTAAGGATATATAGCCTATAATATTAATTATAGGTACTCGTAGCTACTCGTAGGGGTGTTCGCTTATATTATGCCCCCTTCTCGTATAGTTTCGAGATATTAAGCCTATACCGATAGCTACGTACGACTAGTAACCCTAATATAAATCTAAATAATATACCTTAAATGTACATTAATATACGCGTATACTTAAAAGCCGAAGTACTCTAGTTTATAGTACGCATCTATCGACTAAGCGTAATTTATACCGTTCGTTAGAGGAAGTCTAGTATGCTATCGAGTACACTTTCGCCGTTGCTCTACGCCCTCTAGGTTAAGCTCGATAAGGACCTTATATAACCGGTTACGGCTAATATAGTTATACTATGTTCGTATATACTCGTAGAGCATTCGTCGACCGTACTCTTTAATCGTTTCGTAATCTAGTTCGTATTAAAGGATCGCTCGTATCTATTACTTAGACTCCTCCCTCCTTTTAAGCGGAACTCGCTTATATAGCCCTATCTTCTTACGTATAACCGCTAGCCGTAGTATGCTAATTCTTACTCTATCTCTATTAAACATCCTTACGGTTTTATTATCCGTTAGCCGGAGGACGTAAAAGGCGTAGCTAATACGCTCTCGAAGGAACGTAGTATCCTTAACGTTAAACGGCTACGTACGAACGGCCTAGTCCCTTAGCCGTCGCTATAGCGTACGTATTATAATCGATACTCTATAGTTATCGAATAATATACGATAGATAGCCGAATAGCTACTACCCCTAAGGATATAGTATTCGATCTATTAGCGGTGCTCTTCGAGGTCGGCTCTTAATCGCGGTATAGTTAGTTATACTATAACTTATAAGTTAAGAGAAAAGCAGTTATCGAGGGATATAAAAGACTATAAAACTATACCGCTTATTTAACTATAAAGCGGGGGTACGGGGTGCGGTATCTACTTATAGTATGTTCGTAGCTACGTTCGCTAGCTATATTCGCTTAAACTTTATAGCTCCGAGCTCGAACTAGCGCCTTAATAAGCTCTATTTCTAGAGTTTGCTCTATAAGGAGCGGAGAGGTATATAGCTAGGTTAATAGTACGATAAAACGATAGAACGATAAAACGACAAAACGATAGAACGACAAATTGTTAGAAAAAAGGGGCTCTATACGAACACCTATACGAATATAAGCGAATAGGACCCCCTACCTTAGTCTAGTCGATATACCGTGTCCGGCTAGGACTACGAAGTTATATTCGCTAATTATTTATACTACTCGTAATGTTAAGCTCGTAATCCTCGAATAGAGAGTTTATTTCATACGTTTAAGAAGTAATCTACGGCGGCGAATAGTACTACGAGTACTACGAATATAATAGCCGCCCTCCCCCCTAGATTTAGATCCGCGTTTTTATTACTTCTAAACGAAGCTAAGGCTTACCGAAAGAACGCATCTAGGGTACTAAGCTACGTTATATACTCGGCTAGTAGTAAACTAATGTTATCTCGCTAGAGCGCTCCGCTAGCGCTAGCGACTCTATTAAAGACTCCTACTAAAGGTAAGTAACGATAGGCTTCTCCGGTTCTAACTAAGCTAGTTACTACTACTACTACGAGCTTCCGGATTTAAGCTATATCTAAGATATAGTTTTAGAAGGTTATAGTATACGGCCGAACTAAGAAGTAGACCTACTAAGAGCCGGAGCTATACGGATAATTTAAGGATAGCTAGACCGAACAAAAGTTCCTTAAGTTAGACCGTTTATTACTTAACTTTATATACGAGAGGATAGATTAAAAGATGCGCTACGCGAGCATAGAGCAGAACTACTATAGCTATTAGTTTATAGACGGGTTCGATCTAGTTAGCTACTAACCGGCTGTTATTAGTAAAAGAGCTCTTAAGGCGGACACCTTAGAAGAGAAACTCCTTACTTTTAATACTACTAAACTAAAGGGCTAAACACCTTACGTAGAGTTAAATATTATCGTGTTTACTATAGATAAAACCTTATTACGAAGGGCTAGAAGGCTCTTAAGTTCCGAGCTACTATCTCCGGCTCGGTCTCTATTACTAATACCGACGAATACTATAACGATTACGGCGAACGTAGTAGCTACGCCCTCTATAGAAGCTAGTAAAGGACCGCTACCGCCTTACGTTAAGGTTAAGACGATACTATTACGGAATAATCCTATAGGGACTCCTCGTAGCGACAATCCCGTATAGGAAAGGCCGCTAGGGATAAATAAGATAGGGAAGGCCGTAGGGCTAGTAATCTTATATAGACACGCGACGTTAGGATAGAGCGGGTAGGATAGGATCGCTAAGAGCGTAACTAGGTTAGGTAATCTAGGTGCTAAGCCGAGCGCTTCTTCTAGTACTACTTAAACTAACTAGACGCCCTACCTAAGCGCTTAGAGCGCTCGCGCTCGGATTACTTAGATAGCTTACCTTTATAGTTAGTATATATAGAAGCGATATAATCCCCTATAGAGCATATCGCGTACAACTTACTATTTTATCTTACTTATTAGAATAGAACATCCTACTTTACTTTACTTTATAGACTTCCTATAAGCTCTAACCCGATCCCGCCTAGCTGAGCCTTCTAGCTTAGCTTAGTAAGATTATCGAGATATTTATATCTTAATAGACACTTCCGATAGGGTAACGCCCTATTAAAAGTAGCTTATAGAGCAGCCGTATAATCGATCTATTAAAGCTACTAGAGGTAGTAGATCTTACGAATACGGTAACGAGTAGAGCGAATACGGAAGATACGGCTTCGGCTTCTCGATTAGCTAGAGTAGCTATAGCTACTATAGCTAAGGTAAGGGCTATAAAGGTAAAGGCCGTAAGCGTAAAGGCCGCTAAGGTAAAGGCTACTACTACTAAGGCTAAGGTTACTATAGCGAATATAGTAACGAAGGTAGCGAATATAGTAAAGGACGTTATAAGTACTATAATAAACGTTACGAATAGCGAATAGCCTACTCTACCGTTACCTAAGTAGCTAAAGAGAAAGAAGCAACGATAAGAATTACTACTATTAGGTATAAGTCTAAGATCTACTAAAAAGTAGCGAACGCCTTAACGAACGGCTACGAGTAATATTAAGCAATTTCGAGTAAAGTTATTAGAGTATGCGGTTGTTATAGCTTATTTAGCCTAAGTTAGCTTAAGTTAGCTTAAGTTAGCCTTAAAATAGCCTTGCTTTTCGTCGCATTTCCTATACTATACCTCTTAAAACACACTAAATAAACACTAAATTATATATACATAATTGCTAGATATAAAGCTTAACAACCTAAGTTTTTAAWCAACTAATACTACGCGAGTGCGCTACGAGTACCGTTATAGCTATTGTTTTAGTAAGCTTAACGAGCTTAACTTTAGAATTTGAATTATCGAAGTATAAGATCCGGAGCTCCTTACGGGGAAGAGTTAATCCGAGTAATATGTATTCTACGACTAATATAAAGCTCGGGTGAAATAGAAAGCTCTAGCCGCATATGTAGCATTTTAGAAACATCTACGCTTTGTAATAATAACAATTAGGCAGACATTGTTCGAGGAGACATTACACGCTTTATAAAATTGCTTCTTTTTATACGATGAGCTGCTCGTTCTAGGCTGTTATCGTCGATTTAAGGCAAGTTGGAAAGCTTCAATTTCACCGCGTTTAGATGCCATGAAATACAACAGTATTCCTTATTCTGTCGACTGGTTTTCATAATTCTGTACGCTACGAGATCGCACGACGTACATTTTCCAACTATGCTCGTCAAACTATAGCATAGCACCTACTCCTTAGAACTTTCGAGAGAGACCAGATAAAAGTACAGTCTTGTAATGCCACCCCAAATCCAACCCTAGACAACATAAGGGGAAACTTGGAAGGACCGCGAAATAGTCGATCTGTTTGATGCATCGAGCAAACAAACAAACCGCCAGATATGAATTTTACGAAAAGGCACACTAAGGTAGGCCATAGGATCAATGAAGAGAACCAACAGTACCGAAGGGTCCCTTTCCTCGGCACACTGCTTCCATCATCCAAGGTCATACAGAATTCAGTAATCAATCAGAACTACCGCGGCCACGCCTCCACAAAATCTTTACACATAAGGCGTGCTTCCATTCCATCTCACTCTCAAGYTGATCTATTTAGATCCCATATAGCTTTCGCCTCATTCCCATGTACTAGGTAGTAACTCATTGTCGGCTTTTTGTTCCAGCATCTAGGGCTTTGAGCCTAGGTTAGTGAATGCATGTGTAGCATAGAAAGGCGTGCATCGCCGACCTTCTCCCGAGAGACAGTATCTCCTTGATAGTCTCTAGTAGGTCATGGTCCCCACTTTCGCTAGCGGAATACTTTGATAGTCGATGTCGAATCATGTCGTGTAGAGCATCGACGCTTTAGGCGAGCTGGTATTCGAGCGGCTGATTGGTAGTGCCTTGGTTCTTTCCTACCCACAATCGCTTCTTGGGAGGATGTAAGAGACAACGATCATCCTAGAAGGGGCCGCTAGTCGTGAGGCAAGACTCTGTATCCCCTAGTGTCTGGGCGACGTGGACTAGGCCGGCTCGCATAACAAAGACATTTGTTCACTGCTGAGATTTTCTATCACTGCCGAGCTACGCTACTCGAGACAATACGTCTATGCATTTCACTTATCTTTTTCAGCATCGATCAATTTCTTTAAAACTTGGCTCAATTCCACGGCTTTGTTCGCAAACTCAACTTCGTGCGAATTGTTCTTTRAAAGGTGAAACTTCGCTCCCGTAAAGCCGTTAGGATGCCATCTCCATCTTTCAGCCTCTAGTGTCGTCTGCAGGTCTCCAGTTGCTTCGAACAGCCTGTGTAGACTATGCTCGCAAGCTTCAAGATACCGATGCCGTGAAGTGCATCCGTCCTTGTTACAGGGCCAGTGGGGTGGCTCGGGGAAAGGGGTGAATGATGTTCCGTAGAGCTGAAAGACTTTGTTGCAATCTGTTCTCCATGTTCGAAATTTCCTGGCGTCTTCCTCTCGTTGCAATGCCATTGCAGCTTGCTGGCGTTTTTTGTCTTCTTCCACCTTCCGCTCTCTTGCCTCCCGCTCTCTCTGCAATTTCTCCAGTCTATCTTCCTCTTCCTTTCGAGCTCGCTCTAGTCTCTCTTCCTCCTCCTTTCGAGCCCGCTCAAATTGTCGTTGCGCCTGACGTCTCCGCTCCGCATCCTTAAGGAGATACACCCTTTCTTGCTCTTCGTACGCCCGCTGTGCCTTGACCTTTCGTCTCCATTCTTTGTACACTGGCCACATAATACAGCCGCCCTGAATAATAAGTCCAAGTAGTACGACACTAACGGTCAAGCTAAGGACGACTTTGACGGCAAAAACAGCTGCTCTGCCAATAGCCTGCCCGATCCGTGCAACAAAGTTGATAACCCGATGCGGGATATTAGTGATCCATTGCGCAGAGGCTTTCAGCTTATCCCAGACGTAGATGGCAAAGCGGACTACTGCGTGGATGGGTATGTTGATTTTACGGCACAGCTCAGAAAACAGTCTAGACAAGGTAGTTTTTGCTTCTGTGACATTCCTGTTCGCTAGGATGAATTTGAGTGGTGCCATGGTTTTTTTTTTTTTTGCAATGCTACGGGTTGTGCCGGGAGCTGGTGAGAGTTACAAATGTGGGAAGAAATGTTATCTTGAAGAGTAGGCGGTGCGTTGGAGGACATGAAAAGCGGAGTACATTCTGCGGCGCAGCGATTGCATGCATACACACCCCCGTATCCAAGTGGGGCTGAGGTTTGAGATGTGTGTCGCTTCATTATTACCGTCTTTTGATGTCCACGCCTATATCCTGTATAAGGCCTTATAGGTAGCTACTAGCAGTGTTCTAAGGCGCTTTCTGTGTCGTAGTTAGTAGCTATAAAGAAGACGCTATTTATGTAAAGGGGCGTGCTGCTGTCTAATTAAAGMGGCTACCTAGAGTCAGTGTTTTCTAAGCCGATATCCGCCCGAGATGAAGTAGTTCTACGGCTTCGGTAATAAAGGCAATAAGGAAGATACCTTCGACACTACCTTAGTATTCAGAAACGCCTTTTTACGAGGTCTAAGGGGTAATACATAACTCAGGGATGCCGAGCCGGTCTTTTTTCCCCAGACGCATGGTGGCTTTGACTGCTCTATTGGATGTTGGCCGTATCTAAGCGAGGCAGAGGTCGCTGATATTGCAATCAATATTCAGTCAACTCTTGTCATCAGAAACGAATTTCATTCCCGCTCTTCATAAAAGGTATAACTTCATCTCAGACTAACAAGACGCCACATGCTCCGCCAACGCCTTCAAATTCTTCGCCCCAACAATCTTCGTCAATGGTAGCTCCACCTTACCCTCCCTCTTGATCCAGTTCCGCAATTCAACAGCTACCAGAGAGTCCAACCCCAACTGACCCAGAGGCATCTCGGCCGGAATCTCCTCAATCTCCATCATCGTCATCTCAGCCACTTTGGCAATCAAACCTTCCAACAGATCCGCGCTGGACTCTCCTACAGCACCCTTCGATCCACCACGGCTTTTATCGTGCTCATCGGCCGAATCTCGACCTGCAAGCAGACCCGTAGTCAAGGCTCGCACATGAGGCCAATGCTCCCATCGCATACCTCTGTTCATCGGCCAAAGAACACCACTTATGGCGATGCCATCTGGACTCAGCCCGGAGCTGGAGCCGATGATGGCTCCTTGGACCAATGTCTCAATGTGAGACATTTTGAGCGAGATACCATGCGTCTTTCTCATCTCCTCGGTCATATTGCGTTCCTCCACATAGCCGGTTCCTTCGACTACCGGAAGATGGATTGTTGTTGCTGGCTGGCCTTGATGGAGGCGATGTTTGGTGAATGCCTCCAAGAACGATGATGTTCMAGAGTAAATGGTCACTCCCACAAGTCCAATGACGGAGTTCATCGAGGCGAGCGAGWTGAAGAAGTCTAGGTCTGGTAATAGTGCGTCAAGACTCCATGCGCCTTGAACTTTGGGGCTCGTGATGCGGGTCCAGTCTTCGTAGGTGTGGTTGACCAGGAGCGAGTCTCGGATGTACAATGCTCCATGTACGACTCCACGGACAGGCGGCAAGTCCTGGATATCCTCTAAAGCTTTCGCCAAGGCGTCTCGGTCGCTGACATCGCATTCGATTGCCCGTAATCCGCTGTACGTTGAGAGTAGCTCGGCCACCTCTGGACGAGATGCACCACTTCTGCCCAGCAGGACAACATTTCCTGCCCCGTGCTCGAACATCCACACTGCCAACGACCGGCCAATGCCTCCTGTACCACCCGAGATGAGATATGTTGCGTCGCTACTCAGCAGCGGACCGGACTTTTGCATAGAAGATTGTGCTTCTCCAATAACGGACTCGTCCTGACCCATGGTTAACAAAATCTTGTGGTCTGTGTCAGATTGCAACTTTTGCATGCCTGCAGTGAGTTGTGAGATCGGTAGGGTTGTCTGGCCATGCAAGAGGGTCTCGCCAACGTCGCTTTGCAACACTTTCACGCCCTCTCGAAGGCTCTCGGCAACGAGTTGCGGTCGATGTTTGATGAACTGATGCATGTCCATCTTGCTCAGCGTGACGTTACGGGCCATCAGGGCATGATTCACACGGGTGCCATTGTATCTCTGCTGGTCCGCGGTTCGTAAGTTCACCCACCGACCAAAATTCGCAACGACATCCGCTGATTGTTGCATGAGTTCGTCGTTGCTCGTGTTGTTGATCAGCACATGGACGCCTTGTCCCTGTGTTGCTTTCAAAATGCCCTCGCGGACGTCAGAAGCGTCGCAGGAGAAGACATTGCTGCTCGGAATTCCAAAGTTGGTGCATATATCTGAGCGTTCGTCAGCCGTCCTGGCAGATGCGAACACTGTCGCTCCCAGGCTTTGGGCCACTGCAATGCACATCCGCCCGACCGTGTCCGCAGCCCCATGTATAAGGACTGTGTCTTCCTGCGTCACCTGAGCAGTATGCGAAAGAGCAATGTGGGCTGTGGCGTAGGCGAGGGGGAAGCCAGCAATGTCAGTGTTTGTCATCTCAGCCGGCAACTTGCAGATGTTGTGAGTGAGTAGACGGATATGTGTTGCCATCGCTCCTTCTTCTGTCAAGAACATGACACGGTCTCCCTCTTCGAGCTCAGCAACACTGGTTCCCGTGTGGAGCACTGTACCAACACCCTCGAGACCGGGAGTCGTCCATGGCAAGCTCCCATTAATGACCTGCAGATCCCGGACATTTAGACTCGCTGCTTCCACTCGAACGAGAAGCTCGTCGTCGCCCAAATCTTGATCGGATATCTTAAGCTCACGGAAGTAAATCGTACTGGGGTCACCAACGTTCTCGACATTCAGCTCCAGACCGGTTGTGTCGTCGTCCCGCCACAGAGATCGTTCTTTACGCACAAGACTGCCAGCCTCCAGCTCAAACTTCTCCTTTGCAACCAAGTTTTCTTTCAGGCGTGGCAGCATGATGAGATTGTCAGACCATATGAATTCCTGCTCGTCGTCGGCCGCTATGGTTCCCGAGAGCAATTGCTTTGCAACGCGAACCACTGTCCGTGCTCCTGTAGCATTCTGCGGAACTTCGGTAAGAAGGAGGAAATTCTTCGAGGTATCCTCCAGCCGCATCGCGCGGAGCATGCCGGTGATCAGGTGTGCGTCTGGAGATGCTCCCTCCGGAATGACCCACAACAAGCCACCTGTGTTCAGAAGGGTTGATTTGAGAGCTTCAAAGGACGTCTCGGACAGATCCTTGAGCAGACTGTTATCTGCTTGGTCGATGTAGATGCAGTACTGCTCATCGCTGGCGGCAAAGTCATGCAGAGTCGTGACGTCTGATACGACCGAGCAGCAGCTAGCTTTGACTTCGTCGGAAATCGATGTTACGAAGTCGGACGTATCCAAATCCAAGTCGCCCACGATTGTTACTTTGCAGGCTTCTCCAACCGATTCCGACGAAGGATCTGTGTCTACTCTGGAACAACACATGACAGACATAACAGGGGATTTAGTGATCGGGTTGTCCGAAACGGAGAACGAGTGATCAATGCCGGAAAACCCTGCTTCCTGAAGAGCCATATTCCATGAATCCGCGGTCAATTCTGGTCCCAAGGGTGAACGATATTGATCTTCGGCATTCCACCAGCCGGGAAGAAGTGTGAACGGTAGGAGCGCGCCATCAGGGTCGACAAACTCCAGCATGATCAGTCTTCCCCCGGGTTTGAGCAGTGAACGAGCGTTCTGAAGGGTCTCTTCTATATTTGGGGTTGCATGAAGCACGAGGCCAGCAATGATAAGATCGTAAGATGCACTGGCAAACCCTTGTTGCACGGGATCTTGACTGATGTCCAGTTTCTGATATGTCACCCTCTCTGTACCGAACTGTCGAAGCTTTTCTTTGGCGTTGGGAAAGAAGCCGGCAGAAATGTCGGTAAAGGTGTAGTGCCAGGGAGCGTCGACCAGGGCTTGACTTTCCAATGYCTCCAACGTTGCAGGTGCGGTACTTCCAGTGCCGCCTCCGATCTCCAAAACTSCCAAATCGGGTTTCATGCCCGCGAGAATGCGGACATAGCGAGCGATACCTTCAGCACCACGGACGGTCGGCYGGTGTTCTTCGTAATAGCGGGTGAGCAGGCCGTCTCGTAAGATCACCTCAAGGGGCTCGACCTCGCCGTTCAGGATCCTCACGAGCTCCTCGCCCACCATGCAATTTATCTGGCCTTGGGAGCTACCTTGTGATACCTCCGGTATCGTAGCTTTCACCTGTTCCATGTCCAGCGGCCACTTGTCGACCATGTGGTGCGCCCACGCGAACCATTTCGAAAAGTGAGGTGGTAGATGCGACATGTCCTTGTCCTTGACTGCTTCCAGGGCTTGAGCAGTGTAGTAGATACCCACATCGCGGACGCGAATATCTTCCTGCATCTCTGCTTCGTCGGCTGGAATAGGGGGCAACATCTTGACGAGATCGGCATCATCTGCGAGATCAAGACTGGGAATCTTAGTCCACATATAGCTCCGTGGTACAGGACCATCTGCAGAGGAGTGCTCCGCCTTTGAAATGCACCTCAGCTGGAGACCCTCAACTTCCAATACCGGCTCCTGCAGACTTCCATCTTCCCCGGCGGCGAACGCACACACGTTTAGTGTACAATTTCCGGACTTTGAGTCCTGGCTGGGCATGATGGTTCCAATGGTGAAGTTGTCGCTCGTGATCCTGTTCGAGATGCGGGCACGATTGATAAAGGTAGGCACCGTAATGTTGCTCTTTGCTCCCTCACGACCTTGCACAAGTCCAACACTGTGGTTGAAAGAGTCGAGGATCGGCGCGTCCACAGTCACCGGAGACTTGTCAGTAAAGAAGCGCTCATGATCGGTAGGTCGCAAGCCAACGGTATGAACTGTTGCTCCTTTCTTTGCACGCAAGCTGGTCATCCCCTGGAACAAAGGACCCCAACTGATTCCTGATCGCTTCATTGCTGCATACTCTTCTTCGACATTGCACTCCTCCAACTCRGCTTGATCGGCAATGACTGCCTCGATCTGTGCTGTCAAAGCACTTTCGACTGAAGAGTACTCTGGCTTGATGGTGCCCTGACAGTGCACGACCCAGTCATCAGAGGCAGATAGAGAAATGATTTCGAAACTTCGCTCTTCCGAGATGGTAGAACCCGACGGCCGGATTCTTGTCGTCAACTGCACTTGTTCCTCTTCCAATATGGTCAAAGCCGTCTTGACCTGGATATCGCGCAAAAGAAGGCTCGTTGGAGGAGAGCGAGAAATCAATCGTATGGCTTCTGCAGCCATGCAAAGATACCCGGCCATGGGAAAGATGACATCGCCGCCGACGATATGATCTCGCAGCCATGGCATGTCATCAAGAGTGAAGACCTGCCGGAAGGAGTGGTCCAAGTGGCCATCAGAGGAATTCTTCCAGCCGAGTAAAGTGTTGTAGGGAAAGTCTGGGTGTAGCTTCTTTCGTGTCAGCAGTGACTGGTGTCGGAAGCTGGTGGATTTATTCCATTCGTATGGCGGTAGATCTACGAGAACCCTGGCAGAGGATGCGCTGATCTGATTGACGACACCGAAATCGACGTCGAGTCCGGATTTGAAGAGACGTGCAGTGAGGTCCAAGATGGACTCAACATCATCAGTCTTGCGGACGAGTGACGGGGCGTACATGACCTGTGGAGGAGCCAGGCGCTTGAGCGTATCTCTAATGGGGTTTTGCAACGCTGCATGAGGACCGATTTCGACAAGCATGGACGAGCGTAGACTCTGCTCGGAATCTTCATCCATCGAGAGCAGCTCTTCCAAAGCCTCGGTGAATAGGACTGGCTGGAGCATGTTCCGAACCCAATAAGAGGAATCCGCGACGATTTCTTTGGGCTCACGCAACCCCGTGACGGAAGAGACGAAGACGGGGTCTTCATCTGGCGATACGACTGGCGAGTCGGACGGGAAGTAGTCTTCAATCATGGATGCGTAATCTTCCGCCACCTTCTCCATGTGTCTCGAGTGGTAGGCTATACCAGTTCGAAGCTTTCGTGCAAACAATCCCCGATCTTCGGCTTTCTTCTGGATGGCTTCGATAGCTGCGTCGTCGCCGGAGATGGTCACACTGTTCGCGCTGTTGTATGCAGCGATCGTAGCATAGCCCTCGTCGTCCTCTGGGAAGAGCTCACGTGCGCCTTCGGCGCCTATCCCAATAGCCAGCATACTACCAGAGATGTCGGTATCTTCAAGGACTTTGGTCGCTGCCTGTCCTCGGAGGAATGCGATTGCCAAAGCCGACTTGAACGATATCATACCGGCGGCGAATGCGGCGGCGATTTCTCCCGAGCTATGTCCCATTACTTTCGAAGGTGTGATCCCAAATGCTCGGAGGAGCTGCACGAGTGCCAGCTGTACAGCAGTGCATGTTGGCTGACTGATGGCTGGCTCGTCGATGCGAGAGTCCGATTCTGACTTGGAGAGTTCTTCCTGCAAAGACCAAGAAGATCCAAGTGATTCGAGGAATTTATCAGCCTCTTCAATTGCGGTAGCAAAAACAGGATAGTGGGATAGACCCAAAGCCATGCGGAAGTACTGAGCGCCTTGTCCGGTGAACACAAATGTTATGTCAAGATCTCCACTCTTGCTCAACTTGCCCGCAGTAGAAGCTAAGCTAGCAGCAATGACTTCCGAGAGAGAGGAAGTAGAGTCCGCTGTGAATGCTGCGCGGTATGGAAGATGGGCTCGACGTTGCCCAAGAGTGAAACACAAATCCTTTGTAGACTCCTGGGGAAGATCGAGTGCATACTGCTGGAACGTTGTCAAGTACGCGTCCAGGCTGTGAGATGACTTTGCAGAGAAGACAAAGAGCTTTTGACCTTGCTCTTTAGGTGATTCATTGACGCTGCCGTTGACTTCTTGGGCAAGGTCTCCGTCGCGAGTGGAGTCAGAGGGGGCTTCTTCCAGCAAGACAGCAGCGTTRGCACCACCAAAACCTTGAATAAAAATACGATTAGTCGGAGAAGACCTCATGAGATGGAGGAGGAGAATTACCATAATTGCCTATGGCTACACGTTTGAGCGTACCGGGAGGCCAAGCTAGCGACTCTTTCAAGACGCAAAGCTTTTCGCCGCTCTTGATAGCTGGATTCAACGTTTCAAAGAAGGCGGTGGGTAGAAGACGCTCGCGCTCTATCATCATGATACTTTTGACGACTGACAACAATCCAGATGCTTCTTCCAGATGTCTGCAACGCCCAAATGTCAGCTAGGTACCATCTTTTTGCTACGCTACCGGGCTTGAGCTTACCCTATGTTTGCCTTGATCGATCCCAGATACACCGGGAGGGAAGGGGACCGATCCCGTCCAAATACGGCGGCAATAGCACTCGCGTCAACTGGGTCTCCAACTGGAGTACCAGTTCCATGTCCCTGTAAAATCAGTCACCAGGGGTTCTGCTCATAAAGTTTGGAGCAGTTCATCCGGAGGAGACCAACCTCAACATATGTCGTATCCCGAGGATCTAAGCCAACCTGCTCATGAAGATCGCGGAATAGACTCTCATGTGCCTGCTGAGACGGCATAGAAATTCCAGGGGTACGCCCACAATGAGAGGCGGTGGTGTTTTTAATAACTGCGCGGATGGGATCTCCGGCCTTGATGGCTTCTGCGAGTGGTTTGATCAAAAGGCAGGTAGCACCCTCACCTCTTCCGAAACCATTAGCACGAGCATCMCAGCTGTAGCTCTTCCCGTCGACCGACAGAGTTCCCACCGTGTCAAGAGTGCTGAAGTTCTCGGGCCCAAGGTTTAATATACAGGCACCAACCAGAGCAGCCGAACATTCACCCGATCTTACGCTTTGGCAAGCCATGTGTAAAGCGTAACCGCCCGTCGCACATGCGGCCTCCAAAGACACGGACGGACCGACCTGTTTTCAGAATGAATTAGTTGGAGACATTGACACGACGACCATGCGAGGAGGAGGAATATACCAGATCAAAGAAATGCGAGATACGATTACTCGTCATACATGGAGCAGTGCCTAGCGCAGTGAAGCTTGAGGCCGTGGGCATATCATCCATGAGCTGACCCACATAGTCCGAAGCACCCGTGGCAGCAAACACTCCTATTCGGCTACGGGCAAGATCGAGAGGTCGAACGCCTGCGCTCTCCATTGTCTCCCAGGTGCACTCCAGTAGCATGCGGACCTTTGGATCCACATATTTGGCCTCATCTGATCGGAAGTTGAAGAATGGAGCGTCAAAAGCAAATACATCTCCCGGGAGGAAGTGACCTCCATGCGAAGTCACACAACCAGCTCGTTCGGAGGATGGGTGGTAATATGCTTTGGCATCGAATCTTTCGGCCGGCACTGGTGACCAGGCACTCTTTGCTTGTTCGAGAAGTTCCCAGAGATTTGAGCGACCTACTCCTGGTGCTCTGTAGGAGTATCCGATGACGGCAAGGGGCTCTTGTTTGCTGTCCATGGTGAAAATCACTTTCTGTATTCTGTGCTATTCGAATGTTTCAGGGGTTGATGGGATGGAAATGTTTAGCTACAAGTAACTCGTCTGCCAGAAGGGTCTTGTAGCAGTGTTGTGTTTGACTACGAGGCTAGGAGGTAAGGAGTACGTGACGTGGTTGCTGTGATCTCAAACCCGAGCATCCCTCTCATGGGCCGGAGGAAGCTCTCTCTCTGACACATGAATGCGTGGATGAAGATGGCTCCCCAGCGATGCATCATCATGATGGTCTGTCCGGTGGTGGTCAAGGCGTGGGATTGATCGATCTTGACTCGAATGTTTCGCCGTGGTCGTGCATAGAGCGTTTGAGCAAGCTTGCAGGTGAAACTTGGGTTGGCACAACGAGTATTCAAAGCTCAAACTAACAAACCATTGTCAAGTTGACTCATGGGTCCGRACGGACGGAGCTCCTGATGTGCCAAGTGTCAAAACCGAAATCCAAAAGCGAGACCTGTGAGCTGCGCTCCTTGACTTTATATTGAATACGTAAGACTTCTGATTTTGCCGCGCTCGTAAACAATTTTTTATACTACAAGCTAGACTCTACGAGAGTATAGGTGAGAAAGACCTAGCAATTATTACGCAATTCCAGAATCTTTCTATTTTGAACGGGAAGCTCGAGTCAGGGAGTGTCAAAGTTCCTCCCAATGTGGAGTTAGTTTCAGGGTCTAGGGTAGGGACGTGAAAGTTTAGTCCATAATCGGGTGGGCGTGTTTCAAGACTCGGAAATTCAGTAGTCATCGGTCGTAACCAGCATAAAGTTCGAGTGAGACTCGCATCGTCCGTCGCAAGTAATGGCAAGTAGTTGGAGATGATGGGTTTCCCCTGAAAGGGCTCACAGGCTCGGAGCTATGCTACTATCTCCCTGTCGACTTGTTGTCCGCTCGATCTTGGGGATCGGGGGGATCGAGTGAGCTAACATTGGAATGAACTCGATGGATTGATCGATCGATCGAAGATTGTAAGGTAAGGACAAGGTGGCCTAGTGCCAGTGAGTCGATCAACGAGCTTAGTAAGCACTCGGCCAGGTGAGTGACCGGTCAGCCACCGGATTTCAAAAATCATCCAATCAATATTCATGCATATACATCTTATTAGCAACCGAAAATCGCTGTATCGATGCCTGAAGAAGCCATCAGAACTTGTCAAGCACTTGCGGTAGATGGAGAGACAATCTGGCCCCTATCCCGGGACACCACGGCTTGGAGTGGTGGCTGAGCAGAATCAGCCGCTAGCAGGTAGAATTGAGAGATCAAAATCAACAAGAGATTGATGATGGAGGATGAAAGTCGATGGTAAAATGGATTTGGAATTGCTAGAACGACGACGCTTTACAATGAGGAATTGGATAGGCGCCTTCATCGCCCCTTTTTTTTTTATCGCCAGCTCATCCGAGAATCTCCTTAAGGGACGCCGTCAAAAACTGCGCTCTCTCCTCTGACACTCTTGCCGAGCAATTTATATCGACGACCATTTGTGACTCATCGCACCATGCCACGATCCACACCTCTGCCATTCCCTCAACATGACTTTCGCCTCGAAAGCGAAATTCACTATTGCCGATGTGTCCACAAGTCGTCTGGTGACCATAGTCCTGAAAAACCAGCACCGATCCTAGAGAAGATTTCATATCTCCAAGCCAAKTTCGGCAATCAACATGGTGATGAGGTAGAGCAGCCTCGGCTTTACTTTGAAGCTCAGTAGTTAGATTCATCATTGTGGATGTTTCTTGAATGTGGGCGCGAACGGGTAGCAGATTCAGGCAGGGTCCGCGAGTCTCTTCGATTCCCATGATGTTGAGGTTGCGATTGGCAGTGATCTCTGCAAAAAGAATGTCTTCCGCATTGTGACATGCTCGGGATAGAACCATGGACCACGCAGTCTTCAGAATCGTTGCCGATGTGCCTGGATATTTTGTCAAATTGTCATTGGGAATGCTAATTCTGGATTGTCGTCTGACAGCTTTGCTGTTCTCGGTGGACGGCTCCATGGACGGTGTCGCCAGACTTGTCATCGACGTTGAACCGGACAAGAAATCCCGCCAGAACTGCTCGGTGTTGGTATTGTCAAGGCTCGATACGTAGTGAGCCCATTCATCGAACCGAGGGCCATCACAGAGAGGCTGGCTTCGGTAAGCGACATTGAGGTCCTTCAGAATGAGTTTGAGAGAGATGTTGTCGTAGAAGACATGGTGAATGCTCAAATACAGAGCAGTACACATCTCATCACGTCGCTCCAGACGGAAGCTAGGCAGCATTTTGCTATGCTCCCAGTCAGTGACTTTGTTCAAATCACCCGCTTTCAGTACGATCTGGTAGGCTGTCGAGTGCTCGTGGATAATGATTGTCCGCAGAGTCGTGTGATGCTCGATAACAGACTCCAGGGCCTTTTCTAGTCGACGTATGCTCAAAGCGGGAGAGAATTCAAGGACAAATTCATCCGCCGGCTCTGACAAGCTGTAGCTCCCATCTTCACCCTCAATGAACATGAGTGATTGGAATCCTGTGGCTAGCGCGACAGTTTCCACCTTTTCTCGATGGGATTCCGGGATGGACGACAGATGCGGAGTAGATGACTGTTGTTTAGACATTGTTCCTGTTATACTGACGGCAGCTATGGCTTGTGGGTTATTAGCAACTGCAGCGGCCATATCGGAAAGCGTAGGAAACTCAAAGACAGTCTCGAGGTTCAGTGAGATACCAGCCTTTCGTGCAGCTGCCACCAGTCGCATCGCCTAGAATCAATCAGTCATCTGGACTAGTAGTGGATCTGATGTATGCTCACCCTCAAGGAGTTCCCGCCAATAGCGAAAAAGCTACCGCTCGCCGGTACCGAGGACTCCGGACGATTGAGGACCTTGGACCAGAGCTTTCGTAGCTCTGACTCTTGCACACTGAATTCTTGCGAGACCATATCCTGGGGTCCGTTTGCCGCATTGGTGCCTTGTACGCTGTAGGCCTGTAATTCCTCAGGAGACAACTGTGCGGCCAAATGTTGAAGCCTTCGGCGGTCCAGCTTGCCTACACTTGTAGAAGGGATCTGTCTGATGTGAACAAACAAGCCAGGAACCATGTAACTTGGCAGTGCGTCAGTCAAGCCTTTATGCAATCGAACAGCCAATTGCTGCATTGGATCTAGAAGCATTCCTTCAGGTTCAGCTGTCGTCATCCTGTTGACGCTACGTTCCTGACCGAATGGCGCAAGGAAAGCCACTAGCTCGGCACGCTCTTGACCAGGTCCTAGAATCTCAACTGCAATGTTCCAGTCCGGACCTACGAGGTGACGAATATGGTACTCGATATCTCCCAATTCGATACGTCGGCCTCGAATCTTCACCTGGCTATCGTTGCGACCCAAGACTACCACCGATCCGTCAGGGTTTTGTGTGACGATATCGCCAGTACGATAAAACCGGCTCGAAAATTCCAGGCCAGGGAATGTTTTCGACCACGCTGGTGCATCAACGAATGCTGCAGCAGATCGACTCTCATCGTTGAGGTATCCTCGCGCAACTGTCGGTCCTTCGATAATCAGCTCGCCTGGGCAACCAATCGGGCAGAGATTATTGTGGTTGTTGATGTCGACGACCCAGTAGCGACTAGACGCTGGAGAGCCCACACTACGGAATTGCGCAATTCCTGTCGCAGAAACATCGTTACAGCTCGTCAAAATCGTCGCTTCCGCTGGACCGTAGGTATTGAGAAAGCGAAGGTGGGGAGTCCAGGTCTCGGCCGCTTCGCGAGTGACGACTTCGCCTATAAGAGCAAGTGTGCGCAGAGTAGGTAGTACATCGGCAGGGCTTAGCAACCGGGCCATACTGGGTGTGATGAACGCAAAGTTGGCAGCGGCCTCTGTAATTGCACCCGCCATGTTCTCGTACAAACTGTCCTGAGGAGGCATACATAAGCACCCACCGGCAAGCAGCGTGAAAAATATGTCGCCCATGGCAACGTCGAAGGTGAAATTCGTTGCCTGTATCGTTCTCGTGGTGTTTCCGAGGCCCAGCTTCGGGATGAAGTCTGATGCGGTGGTCGCAACATTGGCGTGACTGATGGTAATGGCCTTTGGTGTTCCGGTGCTTCCCGAGGTCGAGATCACGTAGCATGTCGATTCTGCATTGATATCCGCATGCACACTTGACGGGCATGTGTGTGCTGGAGGAGGTTGCTCCCAGTCCTGCAAGCTGAGGCACAAAACATTGGAGAATACCGCCAACGCCTGAGTCTTGTGCTTCGGCGAGCTGATCACCAGGGAGCACTCAACAGAGCAAATCATGTCTGCAAGCCGCTTAGGAGGGTGAGAGGCATCAAGTGGCATCACTGCTCCTCCCGCTTTGAGGACAGCCATTATCACCACAATTGCGATGGCCGATTTCTCAAACATTAGAGGTACGACCACACCAGGACCGACTCCCATAGCAGTCAGCTTCGAGGCGCCCAAATCCGACATGCTGTCTAGCTCGCCGTAAGTCATCTTCGCATCCCAAGATTCGACTGCACTTGCATGACGCTGCTTCCTAGCAACCTCTGTGAAGCGGTAATGGACGCATTCCTTCTCTCCAGTCAAGGTCTTGCGATTCCACGTCGTTTGTAACACAGACCTTTCATACTCGCTTAGTGATTCGAGGTCAGAAAGGACAGTACCCGACTGCGGTGATGCAATTTGAGTGAAAGCATGAGCGTATTGCTGCAGTATTAGCTCCAATTGCTCCAATGACAGACTGGACGAGCTGATCTGAATCTGGAGTACTGCTGCATCAGGCTCAAGCTGGCACCGGATCACCACCGCTGCGTTGTGATTTTGTGGTTCTGGTCGCGCCATGCACAAAGACTCGACAAGGGACTTTGAAGATTGGCTGGGTTGCTGATCATCCACAGTGATGATGCTACCCATGGGTAGTGATAGAAAGTCATGCTGTGCTCGATGTATATGCGGTAAAATTGACAATATCGAATCTTGGGTACCAGTAATCAGATCTTCGCACGTTGAGTCTGCCGCAGTCCTCACAAGTACTAGAACTGGATCAGTTCTAAAGCCCAGGATATTCCTCGCTGGCCCGGGTGGAAGGCCTTCAGTTGGTTCAGTCGTCGTTCCGAATGTCACAGATTCGCTTCCAGTTATGCGTGAGAGATTAAGAGCCCAAGCTGCCAGTAGTTGAGACTTTAGCGTCGTTTTGTCTCTACTAGCTGAAGGCACTTCGATCGTCTGAGTTGCCTTCTCAAGACGTGTAGGTCGATCGGTAAGGCCAGGGCAAACTTTTTCAATATGGAACATTGTAGCTTGGCTGCATTGATCGAGGTGCTGCTCCYAAAATCTGGCCGCAGAGGAAAGCCCAGCCGGATCACACGTGTAGTTTACAACGTGACTCTGAAAGTGCCTCAACGGAATGCTAGAGGACTGATATGCACTTTCCAGGTCTTCTAGAATGATGTCGAACGAGGCGTCATCGCATATTGCTCGATGAATAGATAGCACCAGGCATGTTGTATCTGTCCCACCTGGGGTTCGACCAAACCTGCAAAGAGGATCTCCATAACGGAGCTCGGTGGCTTCATCCCACTCTAGATAGTCATCCAAGTTTTCTTCTTCGTTCCAGACGAGTGGTGCTCGAACGATGACCTGATGATGCCCGTAATCTACCAGAGACACGATTCGACTCCTGAGGGCTGGCTGGGCGTTGGCGACGAGGTCAAAGGCATGGCACAGTCTCTCAGCATGTGAATCCTCGATGCGAAAGACATGTTGTCTCCAGTAACCTATTCTGCTTTTCATGGAAGCGTTCATCACGGCGGGCTGTCTGGGCGTGCATGGATATATGTCTTCCAACATCGCTCGCGGTAGCTGACACTGGGAAGCAGCTTTGAATCTGATGGCCGCGATTTCACACTTGGAGAGAAGTTCGAAGGGCTCCGGAATGGCTGTCGGTGCCGTGAACGGCATGAGCAAGGTTGCAGCTGGTCTCCCGGGGTCGTCCAGTATGGTTTCAATCACTTTGCCGAAAGCCTCTGCTATGTTCGAGGCATGCCAAGTTGGAATTTCCGATGTGCGGTAGTCAAGCCGAGCTTCCAGACTATCGCCCGTGTGGACCGCCTTGACCATGATCACATACTACACAACGAAATTAGTCTTCGAATATCTCCCAAATGCCTTCCGAAAAGGTACTCGCGCCCTACTTACTTCGTGATTGTCTTCGCTTGCTACAGGCTTGACTCTGATGGACATTCCAGCTCCTAGGTCATCCGGCAGAGCACGCACAAAAGACAGAGCCGTGTTGAAAAGCGGCGCCTCTCCTAGCCCCAGAGCATCGTGCAACTCGCCGAGAGAGAATGCAGTGTGTTCCAAGCTCGCCGCAAGCTCCTCGCTAGCTTGGATGAGTACGTCCAAGATCGTTGAAGTGCGAGGAAACTCGACTTCGCAGATATTCATAGTTAACAGAGGCCCCATGGCATTTTTTGCAGCATCTCCGACAAGCCAGTCCCGAGCATCCACGAGGAGGCCGAATACGGGCTTTGGCATTACCGTGAACATTCGCAGCACAGCTGCCCATGCCACATGTAAGACGTTTGCTGCCGTTACCTCGTGCTGCTTGCAAAATGCGAGTAAGCGACTGCTTTCCCCGAGAGGGACGCTGGTTTGCTTGCGAATCCCTCCTTCTCTTGATTTCGAATGAATGTCCGAGGATAACAAACATGGTTTAGAATCAGCTAAGCGACGCTGCCAGTACCGCAAAGCGCTCGCACGTTGACGAGACATTTGCACAGCATACGGACCGACGCTGGATCCTGGCCGAAWGTTCTCTAGGTCCACATACCCGATCAAAAGCTGCTGGCATAGTCTTGCAATGGTGATCTCATCATAGAGCGCATGACTGAGGTGTAGTGTCATGAGAATGTCGCCTTCGGTATTCCTGGTAATTGTCAAGCTATGCGGAGGGTGGTGGACGGCGGTGCGCTCCGTCTGTGGTGCTCCTGGACTCCTAAGCTCGTTGAAATCGGTCCGGAATATCTCAGGCTCTGCATGTTTCAAGACAATCTGATATACGGTTCCATCGACTCCACTGACGAAGGCGGTCCGCAGTATGTCCTGGGCTGCACACACAGCTTTCCACGACTTTGTTAGCCTTTCCACATCGATTTGCTCGCCCTCAGATCGTGGTGTCAACTGTAACGTGGCTCGGTTCCAAGATTTCCTGCTTCCATGATCCCGCATCTCATGCATTACTATTCCCTCCTGCATTGCAGTGCAAGGATAAACGCAAGCGACTTCTTCCGATTTGAGTCCATGGGCGTGAAAGTCAACGTGGCGAGACCAGTCTTCCAAATCGGTCTCTACGCAACTCTCTTCTAAGCGATGTCCATCCTTCTCGTTGGGACTGTCTACTTTGGGGTCGTCAAAGCTTTGACACTGCTCTGCAACAGCGGCCAGCGACTTGCATCTTAGCAGTGTCGCCACTGTGAGACGAACGCCGATCTGGCGACAACGTGCGGCGACTTGCATCTATCATATTTGTGAGTGCTGATCATCTCGCGTATTTATAGGTACTTACTGCCAGTATAGAGTCTCCACCCAGCTTCACAAACGAAGTCTCGCGGTAGACGGATTCTTCTGGCACTTTCAGCACTGTAGACCAGATTGACCGTAGTGCAAGCTCTTGCTTGGCCGTGGGAACTGTTTTGGTATCTTCACATGACCGAGATTTTAATTTCGCAGCGGTAATGTCTTGTTCTTTGACCCATTCAGTGATGCGCCTACGGTCCAGTTTGTGCGAAACACTCCGAGGCAGTCTATCCACAACGAACCACGCCGAGGGAGTCATATATGATGGCAGCTGAGACTCAATGAAGCTGATGATATTAGCCAAAGGTTTTTGTTCTTCTTCCTGAGCTAACGGATTCAATGAGCCAGGCGGACCTTTCAAAGGTCGCGGAATCGTTATCACAGCGACCAAATCCTGCCCAGCTATGGTGGCAAAAGCATCTTGGACACCCGGCGCGGTACAAAGTGTACGTTCAACTTCTGCAAGCTCAAATCTTTGTCCTCGTAGCTTGACTTGGCTGTCAAGACGGCCTAGAAAGCAGATACTGCCGTTCGCATTGTACCTTGCCATGTCTCCGGTACGAAAGAAACGGTATCTCGTTTCTCTACGTGGACACCATGGTGGGGAGTCCACAACGAATGAGGATGATGTGAGACCTGCCTCATGCATGTAGCCTCTTGCGACCCCGGCCCCTTCGATCACCAATTCCCCAGTCGCGCCAATTGGAACAAGCTTGTGGAAATCGGCCGGGTCGACAATCCAGGCCGCACACCCAATGGGMGTCCCGATACTTGTCGGGTGTTCCGATTCTGGGGTCAAAACGGCTGCGATACTACAGACAGTGGTCTCAGTCGGTCCCCATCCATTGACAAAACGCAACTGTGTGCCCCACGTCGATGCTGCTTGTGGATTGACGGGTTCGCCGCCAGAGCAGAGGATTTTCATGTCCGCGACAGCCTCGCGAGAAATGGTGTTGATCACCGTCGTTGTCAGAATCGCAGCGTCGGCTTTGGAGGCATTGATGAACCCGGCGATATTGGACTCTCGATCGGTCTCCGAGGGTATGCATACACAACAGCCAGTGATCAAGGCGCCTATCGTCTCCATCAAGCTTACATCCCACACGAGGGRAGCGAAATGAAGAAATCTGTGTTCGGATTGAAGTCCTAGGCGATCACCGAAAGCAGGTAGAGACGATGCGAGGTTCTGATGCTCCAAGACCACCCCTTTCGGTTCGCCAGTGGAACCACTTGTTGCAAGAATGTACGCCGGCTGGGTATGTGTGCAAGATGGAAGTTTCGAGTCCAGAATTGGAAGTTCCGAAATGAGATCTGCCGTTATTGCAAGCACGTTCGTCCCGAGATCATCATTCAGCGATTGACGAAGTTCATCAGAGGTCAAGACAAGATCTCCCTTGACCATAGACATCACCTTTTTCTTCCTGGCAGTTGGATGTCCCGGATCGACCGGGACGCAAATTCCACCCGCCTTGAGTACCGCCAAGATAGAAACCATAGCCCAAATCGACTTTGCAAACAACACAACAACAGGCGTTTCGTGTTTCACGCCCCGATCTCGAAGGTGGTAGGCGAGAGCAGTTGACATCCGATCCAGCTCTGAGTATGTGGCTTTTCCATCATGAGCATCTACTGCGGGCCCAGTTGGATTCTTGCGGACTTGTGTRGCGAAGAGATCGTGTAAGCATTGTTGTGTAGGTGTGGCTGGGACGGCGCTATTCCATGCTGCAATTTCGCGGACATCATGCTCATTCACCTGTGGCAGATCATCCAGCTTCGTCTGCCCATCCACACGCATCAGCTGCTGCATGTAGTGTTCCATCTGGCGCACAATTCGCTCCGTCTGTCGACTCTCGAGGATCTTTGGGTCAGAAAATGCTTTGATGGAAATTCCTCGATCGACAATGCCAATCTCTATGACGAGAGCATATGAGAGTGGGTTGGACTGGATGCTATGTAAACTCATAATCTCGGAGTCCCTGGCATCGACATCGGTCGCTCCGATATTGAGCAAGGTCTGGTATGCGCATGCTTGCTTGGCCTGCTCACTGCATGTGGCGATGTTGTCTAGACCAAAATGCAAAGCCGGGTGCGTGTAAAGTTTGCGTCTTGCTTGCGTCCTCTCCTTTAAGAGTTCCCGCACAGTCGTTGGTATCGTAGCTTGTACTGGAACGTTCGCAATGGTAGGTCCAAAAGCCGTAGCATATTTGCAGTCAGCACCTTGGCGTCCCGAGAACACGAGTCCGTACAGAACGTTGTCGATCCGGCTGTACGATCGGGCCGTCAACACCCACGCCGCCTCGATATAGGAGGGTATGAGGGCTGGGGAGATTGCTGAGGCTCCAGCTCCAAACGTGCAATTCTTCTCGACGAGGTGGGTGGCTTTTGGGGTATGTGTAGGTCCGACAAATGGCCAGGCGATCACCGGGTCCTGGAACTGCTTCTTCCAGAACAATTTCGCATCGGACTCGCTGATGGTGGAACAGTAGGAAACAAAGTCCTTGAACTGGGCACGAGGTTTTGGCGACCGATGTTGCATTATACCAATGATATCGGTCAACATTGCTGCTGCAGTCCATCGATCGAAGACGGCATGGTGGATTGTCAACACCAACTTTCTACCAACTAGAGCGGATCGAAAGAGCGGATCAGCCAATTGCATCGGGTACGCCCTCTGTTCGCGAAGAATTTCCTCCCATTCGTGGTCGTTGTAGGCCTCGGGGTAACGAACTGTGTTGTGGCTTTCGTGAAGTACCACCTGCAGTAGTCCATAGCGACACTCGACGATTCTTGTGCGTAGCACATCATTCTTGGCCACAACTCGTTGCAGAGCATCACAGAAGGAATCCAGATCTACCGAGGCTCCCAAAGCTACTGCAAATTGGAGACCACTGCTGTGTCTGTCGCTTGTCTGATCGTTTTTGGATGTTGCCGCCATGGATGTGACCTGCAGAGATGTTGGTGCATAAACGTCTTTGATGTTTTCCGATGGTACATTGCAGGCCTCGGCGATCTCGTTCAGCGTCGTCTGGTCAATGTCGTCCAGCGACATTATTACAGAAGACATCGTAGTAACGACGCACTGCCTGTGGATGGGCTTCTGGATGGTGGTGTCCGGCTTCACTACTAAAGTCTTGCTTCGACAACCCTCCCAATTTGCGTTGAACACTCAACTGGCGATAATGTCGATTTTGGCAGAAAGCAGTAAGTGTGCGGTTGGGGGAGGAAGTCAGCAACGAAATAATCTCGATCAACTTCGCTACTCATTCGCGGTTGGCAAAACCTCAATATGGGTAGTCGTCGAAAGACCACAGGCCGTAGCTACGTCGAGTCGTCCTCCAATCACAAGCTCCGTCAACAGAACCTGACCGAAGCCTCACCCCGAGAGTTTGCAGGGATGCAAAACGTAGTACTGCTTGCCGTTTCACATAGTATGCAGATCTCGATGGAGCTGATAGAGATTCCCACATGACTCGTGGTCTTTGGGGGACCTCGCATCTTCGCGGACGGACCCCCGAGCCACGAGGTACAGACTGCAGAGATGCTCGACTCGGCATGACGTGAGTTCACGGGGTATAGGGGTCATTCCAACCGACCTGACCACCAGTCAGGGGTTTGCGGTACTATGTACCGTTTCGACCTCAAACAACTTGTTGCAGGGCTGTGTGCTTCGGTCTTGCGTTTTTCCCCGTCAACGAAGGTGTCTCTAGAGTCGGTTTTAGGGCTATTTGCCACATTGCTTCGCCAATGCTTACAGTGAAAGCGTCCAAGAATAAGGTCCCCCGTCTGTGATTCATTCGGCAGGCAAACCAAGAACCATTCCCCAGTCGCCATATCGGTAACACGAACCAGTAACGTTAGCTCTCCACGAAATCGTAGGCCACTTACCGCACCGCTCCGCCCACACGATCAAAACAGTGGTCGAGGAATTTGTTCAATCAGCCCGTGCAGTCTTGACCTTTGCCACGTTCATTGGAGCTCATACCTGTGCGAGCTCCGATGGATGACTCCTCGGCGGGAAAGACCGTGCAAGATAGAGACCAGGCTCAAGTCGACAATGATACCCTTGCTCCCAAATATGCTCGGAAGTCTCTACGACGATCTTTCCAGCTGTCTCTCACCTTGGATGCATTCGCGGATAATGCACTTCAGGCATTGAGAGAAGTACGCACCCCGGAACCATTCATCCTCGGCTCGCAGGAAGATGCTTCCAGTGAATCTACGGAGCGAATTCATCGCATCAAGGCCGCAGATTCTGACGGATCGGAAGTTGAAAAGAGGGCAAGCCAGGCCAGCCAGCAACAAGATGAGGCTTGGGACCACGATCAAGCGAATCCGCAGAATTGGCCAGTCCGAAAGAAGTGGAGAGTCGTCCTGGTGGCAAGCTGGATATCCTTCATCACGTAAGTGCCATCATCGACCGCGACATGCAGGCCAAGTTTTCGCTAACGACATGCCCGCCAACAAAGACCCCTGGCGTCCACGATGGTCAGTCCAGCTTTGCCTGAAATCGCTCAAGGGCTGAGGATCGAATCACACAAGATCACCGCCCTCATCGTCAGCCTAGACATCCTTGGCTTTGCAGTCAGTGGTGTGCTCTCAGCGCCTCTGAGCGAGATGTACGGCCGTCGACCACTCTACAATCTATCCACCGTGTGCTTCGCAGCGTTGACCCTAGGATGCGGCTTTGCTCCCAACATCGCCGTTCTCCTTGCATTGAGATTCATTCATGGAGCTCTAGGAACTGCTTGTATGGTCATTGGCGGAGCCACATGTGCCGATGTGTTTGATCCAATGCAGAGGGCACAGGCGGTGGCTGTGTGGGCCTCTGTGATATTGCTCGGACCCAACGTGGGTCCTATAATCGGGGGAATCGTGGTACAAGCGAAAGGCTGGCGCTGGATATTTTACATCTTCGCCATGGCAGGTGCTGTGAACGTGGTGTTGTCTCTGCTTCTCATGCCGGAGACTGCTGCAGTCGTCCTCAAGCAGCGCAGGATCGCAAGACTCAAAGCAGACATCGATACGGCCGACCGCAGCTCACGGAACGGAACATCACTACGAGCCCTCGCACGGCCACTTAAGCTGCTGTTCTTCTCCCCCGTGGTATTGATCATGGCCATCTACTCCGCCATTACTCATGCCGTCGTCTACCTTTTGTTCACCTCCATCCCCTTCACTTTCAGCCCGCAGTATCATTTCTCACCGCGGACAACTGGCCTGACATACCTCGCACCAGGCTTGGGCATGATGTTTGGAGCTTTCGCTGGAGGTTTTCTCAGTGGCCGAACTGCAAAGCTGACAATGGCGGACGGTACACATTCGCCAGAGAAGCGACTGGACTCTGCCATCACAGTCCCAGGAAGTTTGTGCATGGTAGCAGGTCTACTTCTCTACGGCTGGAGTGTGAATTTCCATATCCACTACATGTCCGCGCTCGCCGGACTGCTAATGTATGGCTTTGGTCTTGCATTCACGGGAACCTGCGCGCAGACATATGTGGTTGAGTGCCATTTGGAACACTCTGCTAGCGTGACCGCTGCGTTCACGGTTCTGACATCCATCTTGTCCGGAATTCTTCCAATGACCGGATTAGAAATATTTTCTTCCCTCGGAATGGGATGGGGCAATGTTCTGTTGGCCGGGGTTGTTGCAATCTCAAGCTCCGCATTCCTGATATGTCGCACGAAAGGCGCATACCTGAGAGATAGATACAGAGTTCGATTATGAGTCGCCACGGAACTTGTTTCCGTCATATATATGAAGCAAGGGCCGAGATACTCAATTCAATCTTGGGCATGATGGTTTTTAATGTCGCTCGTAGGTGTCAAGGGCCGGCCCATAGCTCATAGGTGTCCAATCCTATCGCGGACTGGCCATTTGTAGCGGCTGGCTTAACAGGTATCGGCGCCATAGTGTTCGCTCCGGCGTGCTGAATCATCCAATTCTTTTCACAAGTACTCGATTGGGCGAAAATCGGGGGACGCTAGATGTAGTATGTGTTTGTTCTGCTACAAGTAGTCATTTGGCAGGAACATAGATAGTACGCCGAGAATGATGTCATGGGCTTAGGGGCTTAGGGCTAGGGTTGGGGTAGTCGAATAAGAGCAACGATGGCGATATCTCACCAACGTCGGCATCTTCCAAATTCTCAAGCTCCAAAACTTGAATCCTTGTATGCGGAGTATGATTAAAGTCATGGTGAAATCAATTTCGCTGAGTTTTCAAGATATTTGCTAGATTTCTCGGCGAATACACACATCTGCAGCAGCTTCAAACCGTACAACGGGCAAGTTTCTCGCCAGTCTCTCTTCGGAATATCAATGTCGGCGGAAGCCCGCCGCACTAGCGTAGTCTCACGTATCCTACGTAGGGTAGAGTGTTCGTTGATTACGTATCCCATGCGATCCTTACGCCACCTCTACAGCCGACATGAATTCTTCGTCTCCGTCTTGCATCCGGGTACTGGGACAGCGACTCAACTTTCGCCAATTCGCAACAGTCGGGGTTTCTGCAAAATCTGGAAGTTCATTCACTGTTCGGCGCACGGGAAAGAGTTAATCCGAGCGATGCACTCCCTGTAGACTAGGACCGGCGACTAGAGATCACACTACATACTTGCCAAACTCGGAATAATACACGTATTCGACTCCCTGCAAGCTTGGAACACATTGAGATAGCTTGTTTCTGTGGTCTGACATTGTGGTAAATCGAAAAGACCGTGAGATCTTTCCAGCCAGCTCCAGAAGGTCCATCTATTCATGTCATTTTCAAGACCAATCCCCATCCAACGCCTCTTCAATAGACATGCCAGCCGCGATATCCCTCTGGACCTCCTCAATAGTCCACGGACGAAACACATGACCCGGAGGAAAATTGGTATTCTCAAATTTAGTCTTCCCACCACTTTCCACATGTCGCAAAACCTCCTCGAACTTCTCATGAGCGTAGGCCTCGGGATCATGCGACCAGATCCACTTTGGAAACCTCGTCCGTATGGATTTGGGATTCTTGGCAATTGCGTCCCAATTCGTAGCATGTTTGATTTGAGAATTCACAAATGCCATCTTTTGAGCGCATGATACTCGTTGGTATCGTAGCTTGTTGTACGCTTTCGTGGAGTTGGGAATATTGGCTCTACCGCCCAGCTGAAGACAAGTCGCCATTGTGATCGCATCTTCGATTGCCTGGGATGCTCCATTGCCGGATTGTGGGAGAAAGGTGTGTGCGCTGTCACCGACTTGGACTACATGGCCGCCAGGGGATACCCAGGATTCGAATAGGTCTCGCCACATCTGTAGCAGCTTAGCTGAAATGTTCGGTTGGAAATGATGACTGTACTTACCAGTTTCCAGTGGATAATAGTACCCGTTGGTACTGTACGCATGATGGCAAACACCGCGGGGTGCCATCCTGGCGCCTCCCGTTCCATTACACGAGCCAACTCGTCTGGTTCAACATGTGGATTCCATGACTCTGAGGAAGAGCCGTCGTCCTGCGCATAGTTGATTAGCTCCTCATGGCAGGAAAACTGTCGTGACGAGCGAGCATACCTTGTGAGTCAGCCCTATACAGATGATATCTTTCATAATAGCAATGACCACATGTATACCAGGAMCAAGCCAGAACTCCCATGATGGGTGCTTCTCCTGTAGTTGATGTCCCCATTGCTTCATCACAACTGGATCCTTGAAGGCCACTTCAGTGGGAAATGCAATTCGATAGACCGCGGATCCGCTCGGCTTAGCAGGGAGATCATGGCCGTGAATCAAGGCGTTTGCTCTAGTCTTCGTTCCATCGGCAGCAATCACCACATCCGCCTCAAATTTTCTCCCATCCTCGCATACAACTCCGCCGTGCCCGTTTGCTGTGTTGTCACTCGAGTCGCTAGCCGGGGTCTCGTAGAACTCCACAACTTTCACACCCCATTCAATTTCAATACCACATCGCTCTGCCTGCTCTACAAGAGCACGGTAGAATTTCACTCGACTCTGCATGAAACCAACATGAGGTCCTTTGCGGCCAACGAGATTCTCGGGATCGTTGAAGACGGGCGGCACTGGACCGTAGACGTGCTCGCCTGTATGACGGTAATAAGATATGTGGCAGTCATACTGCTCTGCTTCGACTTGAGCGCAAAGCCGTGGCCAGTGGCGGAATCCCAAAAGAGCTGAGGGTTGAATGGTAAGATTGTCTCCTGAAGATCAAAGGTCAGTCCGGTTTCAGAAACGTGTCCTTCTGATACTTACCGGTATACACTGGTGCTTCGCTCCTCTCAATGACTTTGACGGCGTGGCCTTTCCGATAACATTCTAGAGCGGACATAATACCACCGAGCCCAGCGCCGACAACGAGTACAGAAATTCCTGTCTCGGCGTCCCGCTGAACCTCCTGCGTTGTGGCATTGTGTGCTTCCACGTCGACCGCCGAGACGTCTGCGGTGCCATTTAAGCCTTGGATCTTATTGCTTTCGGTATTGATATCACTCATAGTGTCGAAAGTCTTCGTCCTGTTGAAAAGTGAACCAAATGAACGATTCTGGACTTGAAGCTACGTGCAAGATAAGAAGGCTTCTTCATATGCAACAATGAGCATTTGTGATAAACCCTGCATCCTAGGGGATTCTTTCGGAGTTTTGTGTGCGAATTCCGGGGTGTGGCGTGACTCCCACGRATCCCGGACTGGCAACAATACATCCTTGTATATACCGAACATCCTAGGAGCCTATCCAGGGATGAAGGTAACGCCGGTTCTGGTGAGGGTTTAGAGTCCAACAAAAGTGCCATAGAGCACAAGGCGCGGTTTCAGTGTTTAAAGACTCTTCCATCGCTGCGACTACTTCATAACGGAGAGGAGACGTACATTGCATGTGCAAATACGTCAGAGCATTCTGCTGGTTCGTTACACCACGTACAATGTTTGTAAGTGTAGTATACGCTTGCGAGGCATCGCGCGATGACAATGAGATATTCAAACCTCGTTGAGCAACTATGAAACAAGCGAGCAACACCAAAGATCATGTCGGGTCGGGTTACCGTGGAGCACGATTGTGAATGCAGACAGATTAGAAGATTTTGATGTCTAAGTCCGGTAGCTTCCCGTTAATTCCGGACAAACTCAATCCCGAGCGCCGAAGTGAATGAAAATCCCCAATTGAAAGCGATCAATACCATCCGTTCGTCGAACATGTCCTCGCTGCACGAACTAACAGCTTATATGTATGAATTACTATGCTTATAACCGGAAGAAAAGATGGTAATCTCAAACGGGAAGCACAAAGAGTAGMCTCAACTGCTCGATCTCTATTTCGCACTCTTTCTCTGTCTCCTTCTTAGACCGATGTACGAAAGTAGATGTGGTGAGAGGTTTACGTAATTCACCGGATAAGTGTTCCGAGCCCTATACCTGCCTAATTTAATACCTGACTTTTCCTTTCGTATAGCGGTCTAAGGAATAACCGTAGGATTCGGATAATATTAGCCTGTCGAAATATTAACATTAACACTACACCGTATATATATATATATATATATAAGGACGGTATCTTATAGTGCGCGCTATTCTGCGTTTAATAGTCCACTTTTCGTACGAATGCGACGTCTAATTATTATAAAATTAATTGTTTGTAAAATCTATTCTATATATAGCTAGCTAGCTATATACAGCCGCCTATATTACTAAAAACTAATACCGTAATATCGAGTGCGCGATAGTTAGAGCTTAGTAATATAAGCCTTACGATTATTTCTTATATAAGGAGTCCTTAATAGCATAAATGCGTACCGTACTTCTAGACTAGTATAGCTAGAGGATAGTAAGGTTAATACCTTAGATCTCCGGTTTCGACATAGGAGCTGTCTTAGATTAGCTATATAAGTAGGTCTATTACTAATTATAAGTCTATATTAGTAACGGCTAATATTATGTTAGTTTATTTCGAAATCTAATAAATCGTATAGGCGAAAGTAGCTCCTTTCTCGCCTAGACATATAGTAGCAACATCTAGAAGCATCGCTTTATATTCTACTACTTTACGTAGCTATCGGTCCTTAACGTAGACTATTAGTTATTCGAAGTAAGTACTAGATGTCTTATCTCTACGGGTAGATATAGGATATAGGATGCCGTAAAACGTACTACGGACGGACGTCGTACTTATTCTATCTCTCGTAATAGATAATGTCTTATAACCCTACCTCCCTATAGTACGAGCCGGGCGTTATTAGAAAGTCGAGCCCTAGTAGCTTATTACCCCTAAGCTTATATTTACTTACTAGAGCAATTATCTCCGGCTTCCGTAACTTACTATCCGTATACTTCTCTTTATTTCTTTAAACGCTAACTTCTCTCTCGTCTACTCTTTCTCTCTTAACTACCGCCTACCGCCTACCGCCTATTACCTACTACCTACTACCTACCGTACTCCGGCTCTCTATAGCTATAGAGTCTAACGAACTCCCTATAGGTAACTAGCCTCCGACTAATAACGCGCGCGCTCTATTCGGCGGATTCTTTAGTAGTAAACTCTCGGAACTCCTAAGTAACGAGCTAATCGAGTAGTTCGGTAGGATAATAAGTAACGCTAACGAGCTACTATAATAAGACGAATAATATACTAGTCGAGGTCGGCGTCGGGCCTAGAGAGCCTACTAACTTAAGTAGTAGCGAGATATAGGAGATTAGTAGTATAGTAACGATAACCCGGACTAGTTCTCTTCTAAGTCCGACTCTAGCGAGGAAGAAGATAAGGATAATATTAGAGATAGTAATAAGAAGGATAAAGATAAAGAGAACGAGGAGAATAAAGAGGATAAAGAGGATAATAATACCCTATAGCCCGGTAGCGATAGAGACGGAGAGGACTCGACTCTAGCGAACAACTTTAAGGATGTTATAGCTGCTATTTCGAGCGCTAACTTAACGACTATTAAGGTTATTATACGATAGATTAGTTAACCTAGAAGCAAGACATTCCGTAGGCGTATCGCTATTATCTAGAAAGCATTACTAGAGGAGCGCTTAACGAGTAGACGTATCGTTCGTAAGGAGTTACGCGCGCTTATATTATTAGGATCTTTCTTTAGTCCGTACGATTTAGAGGACTACCTAGGGGAGTACGATCTTACTAAAATTAAGTGTATAATTTAAGAGATTGTACCTACTTAGGACAGCCTTCTTCGCGCGGCCCTTACTAATAAGAGAGTGCTAGAATACTAGCTCTCTATCTATTATATAGGCGACGCTAACCTCTCTAACGGGAAATAGTAGCGTATACGTAAGCAAGTTACTAGCATTACTACTATAGTCGCGCATTCGATCTCTCTAAAGGGCTCGGATTAATTCGTAAAGTATATAGGTATGTACTTATATACATCTAGAACTAAGCGTCGTATAATTAATGTGCTCGCTAGAATAGGCATCTCTAAGGGTTTCCGCACGATCTAGAAGGTAGTAAAGCGTAACGCAATAAAGTAGGAGAAGGCTACTACTACGTTAGCTAAGACTCCTTAATCGTATTTCTACGTAGATAACTATATACGTCTATAGAACAAGCGGGCTATATAGACCTTCGACACTACTATAGAGTAGAATATAATAACTAGTAACTATATCGCGTAGAACTTGTATATACCTAAAGGTAGGCTAAAAGCGAGCATACTAAGATTAGAAGTCCTACTAAATCCTTAGGCTATCTTCCGAAACATACTAAAAGATAAGTACCGGATCTATAACTCCCTTTACTTTATTAATTAGGCCTTAAACGTCGGGTATAAGGATTAACTAAAGGAGGTTTTCTAGGAATTCGACTTCGATTCCCGCTCCTTAAAGGGTATCGACTTAATAGGCGGAAAGCCTAACGAGCGCATTCCTTAGCTAGCGATTAAGGTATTAAACGTAGACCGTCTAGCTATCGTCTTTTTAATAGCTATCTCGATAAACGACGAGTCTTCGATTTAGGGGATAAAGGAGGTGTTAAGAGATATTCTAATTCGTAACTACGGGTTCTACGAGGTCGAATTCGATAGTAATAATCGTATCTATATCTTCGTTAGCGACTAGATAACGACTGCTCGTATTCGTAGTATTTACGCTAAGTATATCGAGGCTCTCCGATCGTAGGACCGTATAGATAGGATTATACTATCCCTAGCCTAGTTCTATATTAGCATAAATGCTATATACACTCTAATACGTATATACTATAACACGAATAGTAATAGTAAGCGACTCGCTAGAGCTACCCTGCTCGACGATATGTCCTTCTTTAGACTAGATAGGATTAGTAAAGAGTCGCTTAAGTACTTTAATGTTCTCTACCTCGTCTAACGATTATATTACTCTAGGATTACTACGATGTTTATACAGCTTTTAGTCGACTAGCGTCTCGTAAAGTATATAGAGGGAAGTAGTCGTATCGAAGCTGTTTAAGAAGCAGTCCGTAATCTTACTCCCTAGAAGTATCTCGAACTAGTATTCGTAATCTAAGAGCTCGTATTTACCGACTAGGCGTAGATTAGTAAGGACTAGGATCCGGCTTTTACAAACAGTTGCCGCCTATTAAAGTAGGTTAAGAATATTATAACTATTCGAGCTACTATTATAAAGATAGACGTTAGACAGCTACGTCGTATAGTTAATTACTTAATTCCTGCATTCCTTAGAGTAAAGTAGCTTAACTACGGTCGAGAGATAATTTAGTTAAGATCGCTACTCGATAGTAGGATTACAGATATTACGTTATAAGATAGCATCCTCGCTACTAGTATTATTAACCTATCTAGATAGGATAGAAAGGCTATAGGTTCGGATTAGCTAATTAAGGAACATAACCGAATCTTATCGGAGGATATAGCTAGTAAAGGCAACTCTACTTATAATGCCGTTACTACGACGGTTATAAGGGGACTTAATATAGTTCCGGGTCGTATTATATAGAACATAATAGAGACCGGTATAGGCGTAAAGCAGACAACGTATTATATAAAGAAGAGTGCTATAACCGAAGTATATTCTTATACGGAGAAGCTCTAGGGCGAGGGGCTAGCGAGGATTAATCTAGGAGTTAGCTAAGAAGGAGCTATAGGTCTATCGGATAATATCTAGAAGATTAGATATAGTATAGTTATTAAGGCTATAGAGACTACTAACGCCGCGAATAAGGCGAAAGTTAAGCGCTAGACTCGTAACTCTACTAAGTCGGCCGTAGAAGGAGGCGATATAATTAATAGTGCGGATGCCCGTAAGCATTAGTATTAGCGTAAAGATAACTTCTAGCCTAGTCTTAATTCCTTCGAGGATAAGGTTAAGATAGTAGATATAACTAGTACCGCGTAAGCGTAATAGCTCGCTTACGGGTAGCTAGATATACGAGCTCGAAAAGCATATAGCACTATAATTAAAACCTTCGCCTTAAAGCTCTCGATACTCTAGCCTACTATCTTCCTAACTTAGAGTGTTTACGCGACCGGACTTCTTACGCGGCTAGTTTGTTATATCTAAATGTTTGTAAGTAAGGTCGTTATACTTCTAGAGTATAGCGGCCTTAGCCGCCTTTAATAGTACGCCGCTTAGGTACGTTAATAGCGGCCGAAGGTTTAGGTTAATCTTAATAGTACATCGCTTAGGTATATTATTAATAGCCGAGAGCTAGTAGCGCTACTTAGGTACCTTAGAGGTAGCGGAGGTAGCGGAGGTAGCGGAGCGGAAGATAGGGCGGGTATTATAGTAGGCCGTTATACGGTTATGTAGTTATATAGTAGGAGGGGAAGGGAATGTATTTACCTCTATTACCCTCTAGTAGTAGAACTTCGGCCGTCGACGGTAGAGCTATATTAATTATCTTTACTTATATTCTATCGCTACTCTAGCTCTAATTAAGCTAGCCTAGCCGAGTCGTAAGGCGCGCGTTCTATAGAACGTACGTATTACTCGTCCTTATGTAAATCGTAAAGCCTTATAAGTTAGAAAGCCTTATATAAATCGAGAAGCCTTATATAACCCCCTATTTACCTACCTCCTTATTATAACTAACTAATTAGCTTTCTAGCTATATTAACAATTAGAACTTAGAACTTTACTATTCGCTCGGCTTAAAGGGGACTGCCCTAAAACAAAGGGACTGCCTTTAAATAGACTAAACAATGTCTATTAACGGACTACTTTACGCTAAGTCCTACTTACTTAGGGGCGCGTTAATAGCAGAGGCTTAAATACCTAGCTTTGTTCTTTTAGAAACCTAATTTAATTCGGTTATGTAGCATTAATTAGTTATATAAGTCTACTTTTTGCTCCGCTAATAGAGGCATATTCTTTTTATAGTGTCTATCTAGCCTTAATAATGTCTATCTAGCCTTAATAATGTCTATCTAGATCTAGCCTTAATAATTTTAATAATATCTATCTAGCCTTAATAATTTTAATAATGTCCTATCTAGCCTTAATAATTTTAATAATGTCCTATCTAGTAGCGACTCTTAATAATGTCTATCTAGCTTTAATAATGTCTATCTAGTAGCGGCTCTTAATAACTACTACTAAGAGGGTAGATAGTCTTTACTATAGGCACTTCTAAGAGGTAATGTCGTTTATATCGTCTATGTCGTCTATATCGTCCGGTAGGCTCTTGTTAATATCGTCTATATTGTATAGTTAATAATAGTTAGGTAGGCTCTTAATAAAGCTATAGCTAGCCTAGTAATTAGCGCAAACACAGCTCTAAATTCTAACTCCTACTAGCTTTCGACCTAACATCTATCCGAATTAGCTTTAGTAATAGTACCGTATCGTAGTTTAGCGCCTTTTATCTAGCGGACTAGCTAGATATCTCGTTCTGCCTTAATGTTCTAGTTAATAAATATGCTACGCACTAAAGGTTTTAGTGCGTAGCATATTCGTTTAGGTGTCCCGCCTTAATGTTCTAGTTAATAAATATGCTACGCACTAAGACCTTTAGTGCGTAGCATATTCGTTTAGTACGTAGTAAATTCGTTTAGTGCGTAGCAAATTCGTTTAGTACGTAGCAAATTATATACGCCGTCCTTCTCCGGATAATAAAGGCCTAAGAATCTTTAAGGGCGGATAGATAATAGAGCAAAAGTAATAATAGGAAGAAAAATCTTAAGATGCTATTCTTGTAGCCTTACTCTAGCCCTTACTATTACCGTTACCGTTACCGTCGACTAAACCTATACCTATACCTTTACCTATACTACCGCTAATATATAGAGAGATCCTTAGATTAACTAGATGCTAAATCTTGCTAGCGTCTCGGATAATAAGGCGGAGGTAGAAGAAGAAGACGAAGAAGCTAATAGTCCGCTACTACTACTAGACGAAGAGGAAGAAGAAGCTACTACGGCTCTAAGTATTAAGAAGTCGTAAGTTTATAAGGGTTTTAAGGTAGCACGGACGATAGTAAAGACCTAACATCCCTTAGACTACGTGTAAGGGTAAAGATGTAGTAATGTATTAGACACCCGTAATTACTCGATTAGAG
>NW_019716255.1:4526244-4527337 GCF_900074925.1 Ramularia collo-cygni | reverse complement strand
ATACGCTAAGCCTACGCTAAGCAGTTAGGTTATATTACACTCCCTTCTCTAAGGTTAGTTAATCTAGCTACCTCTATTAATCCTATTATTGTAAGGGCTCTTATACGGCCCTTATAATTACCTCCTTCCCCCTATACGAACTAGCCTTAGTTCGTGGACTTAGGAAATAGAGGCGCGCGCGCGTCGTATRCGTCGCGCTCGGGGTCCGTAGACTCTATATAGTAAAGTGCCTATTTTCTAAGYAAYCTTCGGGCTATTTATATAAAAGCCGGCTAGTTAAACTAGCTATATAGGAWRTAGCCGCTTTCGGAACTTTATCCTCCTTCTAGTAGGCTAAATACCGTACCTAGAAGGGCGAGGGTTTAATTCCCTTAAYRACCGCTRCTCGATAAGAGGGTTAATAAGTCCCCTACTACGCGGCGTATACGTTACCGCTACTATCCGTAAGGGTCTTATATCTATAGATCTCTAAGTAGGTTGTTTACTAAGTAACGCACCCTAGTAACTACCTCTTATTAACATTCTTTCTACCTTATAGATTTCTCTTCTATATATCTACTTTTTATTATAGCGCTACGTACTCCCTATAAGCGTCGCGTATCCGACCCGCCGGCGACCCCCGCTTAAGCGTCGGCAAGTAAGCGCCGCGCCGTCGAGGTGCCTACGGCCTATCGCCGCTATACGCGGTTAGTATACCTTCGTATTAGCTATCGCTATAACGCTATCTTTAGCGCGTTTAAGCGTAAGTGCGACTACTATAAGTAAGTAACGCTTATTCGAGACGCCTGCTCCCCTCTTACGTAGCGCTAACTTCCCTTAAAGGAATAATTATTATAAGTATAAACCCGTGCCGGTAGCGATGCGCCTACGCTACGATAGCGTTATAGCTACGGCCTACGAGCTTAATCTAGTAGATGCTGCTATATAGAAGGGCAGTTAGGAGGAAGCGGCTTATAAGGCGGCGGCAAACACCTTTAGTATTAAGTTAGATGCTTAGATCCGTATTAACGAGCCTACCTCGGGTATACGGCGTATAAGTAGCGTAGTCGAGGCGCCTAATCTTACTCGCTTAACGAACAATCTTATAGCTATT
>NW_019716255.1:4523207-4524998 GCF_900074925.1 Ramularia collo-cygni | reverse complement strand
CGCTTCGTAGTAGAAGTTAGACTAGTATTAGCTAGTAAAAACCGAGCCTCTATTACTAATAATACCTACTAGTACGCCGTATTTATAAACTACGTAARATATAAAGATATCCGCTAGCTCTACTATATTRYATTRCTTAGTAGTAGGGATAAATAAAGCTATCTTACTATAGCGGTCGACGATTACGAGTACYRTAGTATAGACGCTATCTCCGCGCTTACTAGGAGGTAGGTCYGTAATAAAGTCTATACTAATTTCTTACTATRCTCGATCCGGTATAGGTAATAGAACTATTACTCCGTAGGGGCGGTAGTGCCGCGCCTTGCTTACGAGGCATATATAGCACCCCTTAATATACTCTACGACATTAGTAGCTATACGTAGCTAGTAGTACTTCCGCTAAAGTAACTCGAGCGTCTTCGCCTTCCTAAAGTGTCCGGCGAGAGCGTTATCGTAGTGTATACGTATTAGTTACGCACGTAAAGCGTAGTCTTTCAGAATRTATAGGGCATCGCCGTAGAATAATGTTCTATCCTTAATAATRTAGCCTTCGTACTCGCCCTTCTCCCTAGCCGCGTCGCGTATACTCGAAGYATCYGCGTCTRCGTTTACTAGTRCTTTAGCGTAACCGAGTATTAGGTCTAGAATATTTCTAAGGGCTAAGTCTATAGCTACTAGGACGGCTRTAATACGCCTAGGTAGCGAAAGCTCGCCGTATACTCTAGTAGGTAGTAATCCCTCGCACTTAATCGCGTAGTATATAGCTCTTACTCTTCTAATARAGGGCTCTAGCTCGCTTCGAAGAGCTTTATTAGATTWCTARTTCTAAAGTTTGCTTTATAGTATAGGTAATAGTATGCTTATATACTAAGACGACTCCGTCGTACTCGTTTCGTAGTCGCTACGCCTGCTCGGACTATCCGTAAGGTTCTTTATCCCTATACGATATTCGATAGTAAAGTCGAAGGGCGCTAATTAAACCGCCTATCGTACCTATCGACCGACTAACTATTTTAYCGTTATAAAAGCTTTAAGGTTAGTATAGTCGACGATTACTTAAATCGCATACGTAGCGCTATCGAGGTACGGGCGCTACTACTTAAACGCACTTACTACTATAAGTAGCTCTTTATCGTAGGTCTTATAATTATATTCGGCCGGAATTATCTTCCGTAACTAGAAAGTAATAGGATACTACTATTTATCCTTAAACTACTATAAGAGGATGCCCGTAAGCGCGAAGTCCGATGCGTYAGTTTCGACTCGTAGGCGAAGCGTAGGGTTATAGTACCTTAGTAGTAGGGCTAATTAAAAGGCTTCCTTAAGCTAGCTTAGCGTATTCTCTTCGCTAGCGCCTTAAGGGATCTTCCCTAGCTTCCTACCTTTAATAGCTCCCTTCGATAGGTCGGTTAAGGGCCTTATAATRCGTAAGTACTACTAAATAAACCGYCTATAGAAGTTAGTAAATCTAAGGAGTRCTTATATATCCTTAAGGGTTTCTAGCCGAGGCTACTCGGCGACTACGTCTACCCTACGTAGGTCTATCGTAACGCCTTACGTAGTAACTACGAAGCCGAGAAAATCGACTAAATCTTAGAAGAAACTATACTTCTTAAAGTTGTAGTAAAGTTAGAACTTCYTTAGCCTATCGAGTACGGCGTATACGTTACGCTAGTATTACGCTCGGTCTTTACTATAGATAAGAATGTTATCTAAGTAAACGACGCAGATTATATCGACTAGCCCCGATAAGGCTCGGTTAATATATCCTTAAAAAGTCGCTAGTACGTT
>NW_019716255.1:4477687-4520962 GCF_900074925.1 Ramularia collo-cygni | reverse complement strand
CGTAGGAGTTATGCATACGCTAAGCCTACGCTAAGTAGTTAGGTTATATTACACTCCCTTCTCTAAGGTTAGTTAATCTAGCTACCTCTATTAATCCTGTTATTGTAAGGGCTCTTATACGGCCCTTATACTACGAGCTACTAGGAAGCTACCGGCGCGTAGCCTTCGCGCTCTACCTCCTCGCCCTCCTCGTAAGGCTACCCGTAGCTCTAGCGTATTCTCCTTCCGGTCCGACGGCGACGAAGAAGACGATAATACTACTACTAGACAAATACTACCGCTACTAACTCCTAGCTCCGGAAAGAAGAGGAGTAGCCCGAAGGCTAGTAGCTATAATAAGGGCACTACCTTTCGCTAGCCTAAGAACACGAGCTCTAAGGTCTATTACGGCCTATCCGTCCGTTCTAAAGTATATATCTTTCTATCTAATCCTCCTAATCGAAACTAATACGTATAGGCCTTCGACCTTAAAGCTATAGACCGGTAGAAAGCGCTTATATATATTGCTCGTATCGAGGAGACTAGCGACGGCGAAGTACGTCCGCGCTACGAGCGCTATATAGAGAGAGGATATCTAATTTGTCGCTAGTATACGGCGTAGCTAAAGAAGGATACGAAGGTCGCACGCTATACTCGCTATTTATATAATACAAAGCTATATAAATAGTTCTATTATTATTATTATTACTTCGGCTAGATAAGTTTCTTCCCTCTGTTTATTAGCTGCTCTCCTTTCTTTACTATTTATATCCTAAGCCGGTCTAGTATATCTTTCTAACGCGTAGGAGATATTAATACGTAGGAGGTGTTAATACGTAGGAGGTGTTAATAATACTAAGGGAAGGAAGTAAATAAAGCCGGCTATATCCGAACTTTCGTCTATCTCGAGTCGTTACCGTCGACCCTTTCTTATCTATTATTAATATACGCTCTTATAACTATCTTAACTCTTGCGATAAGCTAACATCGATAGCTAGGCTATACTAGACTACGAATACGATATATAGTTAGTCGTAGGCGACTAGGGAACGACTATAAGGAACGACTAGAAGGGAGGAGATAAGCTAGACGAGTTCTGCTATATAAAGCGGCGTCGATAGAGATAATAGCGAAAGAATAGGCGATAGCAATCTAATTAATAGACGATATAGACATAGGTATAGAAAGATAAGGCTTACTATCTATAGTCTTCTCGGAATGCCTATATACCTCCTATAATCGTATCGCGTTAAATCCTATAGTCCTATACGAGCTATAGCAGTATATAGACTAAGATCTAAAGGGTGTCTATCTCGTCTCCTACCCTAGCACGGCGGCGTACTAGGCTCTCCTCGTAATTATCTATATTACCGAATTCTTCCTCGATTTTAAGAGCTTCCCGAACCCTCCTAAAAGGAGTTAGTAAACGTCTACTACGACGTACTATCTAGTTAGCTTCGCGTAATATAGTCGTAGTAGTTTWTATAGGAGGAGCGTTACGGTTTAACGGACTAGGCGTAGCGTAGCCTAGAGTCGCTATATTGCTACCCCCTTATCTAGTACGTAGTCGAGTCGTACGGCTATTATCCTTATCTTCTACGTCTATAGCACGCTTCTCGGCTCTACTACGACTACGACTACGAGGGCGCCTACGAGGACGACTACGACCGCGGCTACGGGTACCTAGGTCGCCTTAATTCTTACTAGAGATCGCCTAGGTTAATAGGGTAGCTTCTTAGGCGGAGTTAGAAGCGCGTTAGGAGAAGCTAGATCGTCGCTAAGTAGCTATTCGTCCTAGACCGGGTAGAATCGATCTAGTTACTACTATAGCTGCTACTACTATTATAGTATCCTAGGCCTTCTTATTCTTAGCGTCTTCTCTCTTACGCTTCTTCTCGTCTAGGCTAGCACGATATTCGATGTACACCTTAGGCGTAATCTTGTTAATCTCCTTTACTAATAGTTTAAGAGAGATGTCGTTTCTACGAGGCGTACCGCTATTAGCGTACTACTTAAAGAACTCTAGGGCAACTTCCTTTATCTCCTCGAGGGATATAGGGATCGATAGACTATCTCTACTAAGATCTTCGACGTCTTACGGCTAAGGATCCTCTAGCGCCTTATACCGGATATAGTTGCTTAACTCCTAAACATATTCCTCTAGAACGATTAGATTATAAGGCAAATCGGCTAGTAAGTTAGTAAAGTCGTAATTCGCGTTATACGTAAAGATAGTCTAATAGAAGACGGTAAAGATAGCCTTAATCTTCGGTATAAAGAAGGCCTACTTACTTCTAGCTCTTAGTATAGTCCTCGCCTTAGGTACGGTATATAGCAATACATCCTATTTAGTAAGGGAGTAGAGTTCTAGATTATAGAAGCTATAGCACTAGTCCTAGCGAACTAGAACCGAATCGTATATCTTTAGATGCTCCTCGTAGTAGTCGTTAACTATAACGCGGAAGCACCGAGGAACTAGTAGATATCTACTAGTTAGAGTAAGGCGGATAATCTTCGGTATATTATTACGCTACTCTATTTCCTACTTAGTCTAGTCCTTCTTCTCRGTAATAGTRGCTATGTTCCTATTATTATTACGGTCGCTAGCCTAGGTCTCGTTACCGTCTAAGTCCTTACCTAGCATCGTAGTATTACGTAGGCTACTTATACGAAGCGGAGCGTAGCTATAGGCTATAATCTATTCTGTTTAATACGGCGTACGCGCTTCTTATCTATCGCGGGGAATAATCGAGTTGTAATTAGATCTATCTAGTACTTAGCTATATATATTATCTAACTAGTACGGATAGAACTAAACGAAGATGCTATAGATAGTTATACCGCCCTTACGTATATAGCGGCCTACTTTCTATATTACATCGTCGAGATCCTTAGTAATCGGCATCTTCTAGACGACGACTACTAGGATGTTACTAACGTTGTAGCTATATACGAGGGACGGAGTACTATATATAATCCGGATAAGCAAGTCTAGCTTAGAGAACTCCTCGTATCGTACGTTCTAGTCGTATACTAGAGTATAGCTATCGTACGACGATATAACGTTATATATATCGAGCCTCTTCTCGTTTCCTCCCTAGTAATACTTCTTATTATCGCTATTATCCTTCGTTAAAGCGACGAGTTAGGACCGCAACTAGWTAACTATTATCTCGATACGTCCGCGTCTATCCTCGAAATTTAGTGTCTTATCGATTTCCTCTAGCGTTAGCTTATTATCCTCGTCGACTATATTACCTAACTACTAATATAGCATATTATACGAACCTAGCTTATCCTTAGGGATTAGCTTTAGGATGTACGAGATATCGGTACGATCGATGCTTACGTAGATAATTTCGGTTATAAACGGCTTAGGGCTAACTTAACGGAACCTACCTTATGCTAGAGTATACTCTCGCGTATCTGCTAAAGTAGTCGCTAAAGCTCCGAGCTAGATAGTATCCTAAAGGACGATCTCGCGCTAGATAAAGATTTAGGAGTACCTATATCGAGGTTAGTAAAGATAGATTAAGGAGGGCCGAAGGGATAATATAGGGCTAGAAAGATAGATAATCTACTTACTCCTTTCGAAAACAGACACCCTACTTATATACTAAATAACACTCGTCGATAGTAAATATGCCGATACTATTACGCATCTTACGAAGGAACTCCTAGAACTCCTTAGTCGCTATCTACTCTAGCCCGATCGCGATAATACTAAACTTCCTAGTATAGAGCTTCTCGTATAGTTTTAGATCTGCCCTCTTAGTATTACTAGTTATAAGCATATACTAGATTAGTTCCGATTTAGCGTTACGTATAGATCGCTTAATATCTGCCTTCTGCTCTTCGCCGATACGGTTAAGTAGGATAACCTGTCTTTAGTTAGTAGGGCGGCGGTAGCGCGCGATACGAATAACATACCTAGATAATAATTCTACTAGTAAGGAAGTAGTATGCCTAATATAGCATACTCTTACTAGCGCTAGTTCCTATAAGCGCTATTACATCCTTCTTAGCGAATATAGAGGCGTATAAGGTATTAACTTAGAACTCCGTAGGCTTAAAGCCCTTATTAGGATAGAAGTAGTCTAAGACAACCTCTATTCTATCCTAGATAATCTTCTTTTAGACACTAAGGGAGTAAACGCTCTTTAAAGCATTAAAGACGAGCATCTAGATCTGCTCGATTAACATCTCCTTAATATTAGATACGCGGTCCTTAAAATGCTAGATCTATTCGGTCGTCGGCGTATCTTACGCTAGTAACTCGACGACGGGAATATTCTACTTCGGAGCTTTACGAGTAACGGTAGGACGGCTAGGTAGGCGCGTAGCCTTTAGCGCTATAGCTCTCTACTCGAGTGCCTATCGCCGCTATTTAGTCGACTACTAAGTCGACCTCTAGCCTAGGTTCTTAGGCGCTATTATATGTTATAATTTCCGTAGAGGGACGTATAATATCGGTTAATATATAGCAGGATACGCCTAGATTAGCGCGTTAGTCTTAGTATTAGTATTAGTATTAAGGCTAGTGTTTGCCTTTAGATAATAAAAGAAGAGCACGGACGTATAAACGAGGTATTTACTCTAGAAACTTTACTAAGTACGGATAGCGGCACTCGACGGTACTAGTAGCTTCTACGTTTGCTTTCGCTATAACGATATCTAACGACGACTATAGGAGAATTATAACGCGAGATAGCGCGTATTATTAGCGTATTAGTACGACTATCTTTTAGGGCGTAGTACTAGTTTTGCTCGGATTCGGCTCCTTTTAGAGTAATAATCGATACCGGCTTAGATTACTATATTATAACATCGGATAGAAAGGAAGGTAGTAGTAATAGACGGAGGATATTAACGTTAGGGACCTCGAGCAGTTTAATTTAGTATAGGATAGTTGTTATTAGCATAGTAAATTAGGTTATTAGCAGCATTATTAACCCTAAAAGTGTCGTTTTCTATATCTATATTTCTAATTTACGCTGTCCGTAGTTCTTAATATATTCAAAATCTGATTAGTACGTCTTATTAGCCGTACGAAACTCTATAACTAAGCATTCCTACTTTAAGCAAAAAGGGGTTGCGTTAGGGATGTATATATATCCTAATAGCTAGCCTAGTAGAGGATTCTGTCCGAATCCTGCGGTTATTCCTTAGGCGCTCCGCAGAAAGATAAAAGACCGTACCTACTATATAGACAGAGTAAAGGGTATAAGGTTGCCAATTAAAGCTCGGAAGGTTCGGAAGTCACATCACACCTCGGAAGTCACGAAATTTCGGAGGAGCGCCTGAGAAGGAGGCAGCTCTTTCTGATGGCTTTAGGTTGAGAAAGCATCCAAACTGAAACTATTACAAAGTAACAGGTACAGTCGTTGCCAAGTATATCCAAAACTTTGACGAGACTGTCCATAAGCCAGGATCACCATTCGGAGGAGTAAGCGAAATGAAGTTCATTCCAAAATATTCCCCGAGCTATCAGCAGAATAACAGGAAGAAGGACTGCCATCTTTAGCTACTCACGCCTATGAAAGTTCCGAGAAGAAAAAGCATGCCCAAGGAACTGATTGTCTTTGTCGCAGCGCTATCTGCCAGCGAAGATTCGGCGATCTTAGAGGCTGTCTTGCGGAACCGTTGTGTGCTCATGTGGAATGCCTGAGATGATATTTGTTGACAGTAACGAAGAGTCCATCTTGTAGAGTCCTACCAAATTGATCTCTTCCTGAAATCGATTCTCTATAGACTGCGACCGTCGATGTAAGCTGTTCAAGAGCATCATATGGCATGCGAGAGACCTCCATGCCGCTCGAAGATCCACATGCCTGAAGTCCTGTTGCAAGACTTAGGTTTGAGTCTGGGATCCCGTGCGTGTTGGCTTGTGATCTTCCCAGGAAGTATCAAGCTCCTTCGGCATGCCTCTGACTACTTCAATTTCTACTTACAACATCTCGTTGGAATGGAACGCATGTCGAGCGATGTCTAACAGTAGCCTATAGTCGGCTTCATCATCCTCATTATTGGATTTATCCAACTCCCATCCACGAATGAGGTCTCTGCAATTCCAGATAGATTCGTCGAATAATGGGATGACGAGCTCCTCAAGAAGCAAAGCATGGAGTGCGAGCGGGAAGCTAGAGAGTGTAACGGTGGCGTTAGTCGGTCTCTTCAAAAGGTCCAGTTGACAAGAGTTCCTGCAAATGCCGGTTGCTTCATTTATACTGCACAGAAGCACCGAGCTAAGATCAAGTCTCCATTCAACTGGGTTGGAGGAGTTGAAATGCATGTAGCAGAGTGAAAAAGAAGGAACTTTTAGAACGTGAGAGATGATCCTAGGTAGTCCATTCAGATATCATTCACTAGCCGACGCTCGAGAAAACTGGTCTTGGAAGTCGACACCACCGTACAGCCATTATGGAATGAGAGGTTTTCCGCTCCAGCAGCTGGAAGCATCTGCTCAATCTCGTCGTGACCTGTGAGGGTAGCCCACTCGAGGGCAGTGCAGGCTTTATTTGGTACACGGATCAACGTCCGCTCCCCAGTCAGTAGTATTTGCGCCACTTCGACATAGCCTTTCCTAGGTGTGGGAGCAGTAAAGTCAGTGTCCACCACCCGCATGAACGTCCGCTCCCGCGGCCAGCAGTATCTTCACGACATCTCCATGGCCTCCCTGGCTAGCGTGATCAAGAGCACTGCCATCTTCGGTGTGAGCGTTGACGTCCGCTCCCGCATCTAGGAGTATCTGCACTATATCTGCATGGCCCATACGGGAGGCACACAGAAGAGAGCTTCTCCCTTTGCTGTCTTCGGCATCAACCTCTGTTCCTGCATTAAGAATCATGGGCATCACTTCCTTGGCATTCTTGTACGAAGCCCAATGAAGAGCAGTCTGACCATATGTGTCTCTCGCATTGACATCGGCTCCCGCATCTAGCAATACTCGTACTGTCTTCTCGTGGCCACGAGTGGAAGCAGCGATAATGGCGCTCGCAGTAACGTATGCTCCCGCATGTAGCAGTAGTCGCACTACCTTCTCATGGCCCTGCCAAGAAGCGCTCTCAATGGCCTTTGCACTGACTTCCGCCCCCGCATTTAGCAGTATCTGCACTATCTTCTCGTGGCCGTTGCTGGCAGCACTCTCGAGGATCGAAGCAGTGACTTTTGCCCCCGCATCTAGTAGCATCTGCACTACCTTCTCCCGACCACGGTGGGAAGCAAAGCCAAAAGCCTGCTCAGTGGCGTCTGCTCCTGCATCTAGCAGTATTCGCGCCACTCCCCCTTGACGTTTTTGACAGGCAGCCTTTAGTGCTGCTCCATTGTCGGCGTTGACATCAAGCCCGCGACTGAGCACTAGCTGCACGATCTTCGCGGACCCGCCAAAACAGGCGGAAGCGAGGACGTTACCACGCTTGTTATTGGCATGCGCATTCGCCCCACTTCTCAGAAGTAGTTGCACGACGCTTTCGTGAGCCCGTACGCAAGCAGCATGTAGCGGATAGCCATGGAGTCCGCCGTCGAGGTTGACATCGGCACCATTGTTTAGTAAGAGCTGCACTACACCTACATGACCCTGCTCAGACGCAGCATATAATGCGGATTCATGCCCTCCTTGGGTCCTATGGTTGATGTCGGCGTGTCTATCGAGTAGAAGCTGCACTACCGCCAGATGGCCAGAAAAAGAAGCAATCCGTAGTGCGGAGCCGGAATAGTAGCCTTCAGCATCGACGTTGGCACCTTTGTCAAGTAGTTGCTGTACTACCTGCTCGTGACCTCCATATGAAGCAGCAATTAGCGCGTAAGTACAGCGCCCGTACTTGTCTGCTTTGCACTTTGCATTGACGTCGCTCCCTTGATCTATCAGCCACTTTACACATCTGGATAATCCAGCTAGAGATGCATAATACAACGGAATAGGGAGCACWGACATGTCGCCAAGCTGCTCTGTGCAGTCCTTCGCTAGCTGCATGGGACGCTCWGGGTTGAAGTGCTGGAGCCAATAGCGATATGCAGCTGGCGTTGTGAACAGCTTACAAATCCAATTCATCACGGTTTCGTCGCGCGCCTCTACCTTTCTGGCGTGATCCATCCAAGACTGTGCTGATAATCTGGCCAGTGGTAATACCCGAGATGAATCTTCCTCAACGCGGTGGATACCTGAAGCTGCAAGCATGTAGGATAGGCCTACCTCGACAAGCGCAGCTCTTGCGCAGCATTCACCGAGAGACGTCTGGAAACTCTCCTCGAGCCTCGCCGACACGAGATATTCTTTCACCGAGAAATGGGCCAGCTGTAGCTCACTTACAGATTGGCMCTCTTCATAGCCGACACTGGCAGCCTCTGTATCTTGGCGTTTATACCCAACGACTCTTGATGTGCGTTGGACCAAGCTAGAGCAGTATCTGACAATTTCGTCAGGATTCGGCATGCGGTTCTGCTCCTGGAACCCATTCTTCCAGTCATCGATATTGGGATATACTGCGATTGCATCCACGGCCTCCTCAAGCAGTAGCGGCCGGTCCGTGTAGAGGAGGAATTGAAGTAGCCTGATTGCATTGCGTTCATAGCCTTCTTGACGAATGCTCTTCAAGATTCGTGCATAAGCTTCATCCAGATCTTTTGGAAGAGATGCGAGTGCAACCTTGAGGGTGGGAAGGTCAAGACAAGTCCGGAGCGCATCCAGCTGGCATACCGCCCAGCGGAACCTATACCAGGTCAGCGTGGTCCGGGAAGAAAAAGTGAATTCGAAACGTACATCCCATCGGCCTTTTCCATTAGTTTCGTCTCGATCTCTTCGCGGACCTGCTTCGAGGATTGCCATCGCCGTAACTCCTTATCTTCGGCGAGTCTGCTCTGAATGACAGCGCGAATATCTTCGTCAACTGGCTTGTTCTGGATAGGAATGGTAGCTGCAGTGGGCATCCATTCGGCGAGAGAGGTCTCGATGTCGTATTCTTTGCGGCTGGTGAGAATCAGGTGTACATTGTCTCGGGGAAGACCTTCGAGCCAATCAAGCAACTCGTGTCTTGTTTTACATTCATCCAGGGCATCCAGCACAATATAAAGGGTCTCCGATTCGTTGATCATGGACTGTAAAGTCATGATCAGCAGTCCCGTCTCGGGTTGCTTGCCTCCGCCTGCGCAGGTCAGATAGAGATGATCCAAGTGCTTCCGGGAGCCCTCGCACTGAAGGTAGATCTGCGAGATGAGTGAGCGCAGCATCTTCTCAAAAGACTGCTTGTCGGAATTGTTGAAGTCGAAGAAGAAGAAGAGGWCAGTCTCATCGCTTCTCTCCTGTACATCTGCAATGATAGTGGAGCTGAGGACCGTCTTGCCACACCCAGCGAGACCATGCAGCCAGAGTGACGAGTGTACGTTCGTTCGCCAGTCCTCGTATTGTTCACTTTCAAGGAACCAGCGTCCAGTCTTGGGGTGTCTTAATTCCTTGGCTTTGTTGAAATTTGTCGACGGGTCTGGAGGAGAGAGCCATTTGTCCATCTGCTGATGTCGATAGTCTGCAACGTGCTTCTCCACTTTGACGTTGACCGCGAAACATCAGAACGCGCATTRGTGACGGGTTTTATGGCTACTTACGCTGCTCTACTAACTTCTCAACACGGGAAATCGGTTCCTCCTGCTCGACCTCTTCGGCGTCGAGACACTCCAGAAACTCCTTTGCAAAAGCCGCTGCAGTAGCAGCTGCATATTTTTGCCATGCGTCGTTCTTCCGTTCGTCTCCGTAGTCACATATGCCTCTGATAACTAGAGATGGAAAAGAGCTCATGATTCCAGCAGCTTCCATTTCGAAGCAGATAGGCTCGAAGTTGTTCGCCTTCAAGGAAGACAAAAGGTCGTTCCGCTTCGCTTTGTCCTTCATTAACGTGTTCCCCGAAGCGATTGTGCCGTAATGGATAGCAGGCTCGGTCCTCCGTTTGAGCTTCTTGTGCTTAGCTCCAGATCGGAGGGTAGCACGTTTCTCGCTGATGGCTACACGCAGCGGATCCTCGTCATCTGAATCTCCCTCGTCTGATTCGTCCACGTCACTTCCATCTTCTGTATTCATGGCCCCCGGATACGTGAAGGTCCTGGTCTTCTTGTTGCGCTTGAACTTCTCAAGGTGATGCGCGACCCGGGGCTCGTCATACTCATGTTTCGCCTGCAAGGCGGAAAGAGCGCTACGCAACGCTCTTGGCGGTGCATTCACGAACCCTTTCGCTTCCATGTAGCTTTCATCTCTGACACTTCCGTCTGGATTCTGCACCTTGCGAACCTTGGCTTTGTAAAGATCGTACTGCACGATTCCGCCATTGGCCTTGTCCGGATTGCTCACAGCAATATCTCCTAGACGAATGTCGCGATCTATCGAGAACTTCCCCTCTGACTCTTCTCGCTCTCCTGTAACTCCCGCAGCTATACCAACAAGCAAGCCGACACGAATATGGGGAAGGGAGGCTCGAAGCCCGCCAGTCATGTCTGCAGTGGCTATTTCCCCATACTCTCCAGAAGGCAGGGAAGCAATCACGATGTTATGCTTCCCCATACGGCCCCACGTATAAGAGTTGGTATCAGCTACATGTTTAGTGAATCCTGCGGGCTTTTCGTGCTTCTCGTCAAGGAGTATCTCAGCAGCGGTACGCTCTGAAGGTAAAGCAGCGAGCCAAGCGACTGTGTATTGCTGAGGGCCATCAAGGGTCTTCTTGGCCATATTTTCCATCTCGCAGCGCTCTCAAGTCAGGAGAAGTAGGCTGTCTCGAGCATTTCAAAATGACTCGATACAGCAATGAAAAGAACGTGGACATGAGGGCTACAAAGCTGGTTATCGGGGACGCAAGGCTAAGGCTTAGAAGCCGCTTCAGCTGCGCATACAGACCACTACATGTAGGAAAGCGGGGCCACCCACATTGGCGAAGGATCCTTCTTTCTTGAGGCGAGGGCCGTGCATGGTGCAGCAGGAGGTCCCGAGGTGAATCTCTGGCGATGAACGGTCCAGATTCATCTCCCGATAGCTCGTAGCGACGGCATTTGTATAGGAGTCGGCAAGCTGGCCGTATCTGCGGCAGATCGCGCAGTAGTTATTAACATGGCAGCTGTGGCAGCATGTCCCGACTGACAGTGTGTGCGCTGTGATGCGGAGGAGGCGCCTGTTCAATTGGCGGCCTCGGCCGCAAGCGCCACGCGCTATTCTTCTTCCAGACATCACGCTCACGTGATGCCGTGGGCTAACTCGACATTGATCCCCAACCGCTCGAGCATCTTCCGGCGGATAGATATCTCACAAGTTCGGGCGACAGCAATCAGACAAAGGTCAAAGCCAAACCCCAAAGCTTCGTATTCTCATACATATCTCATATCTCATACAGCATGCAGCATACAGCATACATTAACACTCCATAAATCTTCCCACACTCTCCTTTCCCCAAGTCTCCCCTCTAGAGAGTCATCACATCTTCCCCCGGTCCTTGCCCGCCAACTTCTCCCGAATGGCCGAACTACTCAATTTACTCTCAAAACCCTCCTTGACACTCCCTTCTCCCTCCTCCCCCGCGTCCAACACATCCACTTCATAAACATCCAGTTCCTTCCACCCCAACTCCTTCCGTTTATCATTCACCGCTTTCCCACCACTCCTCGTCTCGCCACTCACGACCAATCCTTCGATTTCCTGCTCGGTGATGGTCGGACCAAAAGGGTCCTGAATCTCCGTAAACTTCACCACCAAGCCATTCGGATACGTAATATCCACCCCCTTCCCATTCGGCCCCGCATCATCTCGAATGCTGACCTGGCGACTTCCCTGAGAACTGGCGGTGGTGGAGAAATCGACGATGGAATTCGTAAAGGTGGCGCAGGATTTCTGGCGCTCGGTCCAGGATTGTAGGAGGTGGGCGTGTTTTTTCGCGGTCAGGAGGGCGTCGCCTGTGATGCCGATGGTGGCGGTGAAGGGTTTGGAGGCGATGCGAGGGTCGAGAAGGAAGAGGGTCATGGTTAGGAGGAGTTTGTGGCCGGCGTGCAGGTGGTCCCATGTCCCTCCCACTGCTATGTTGTGGCGGCGCGTAGCATTGTCTGATGACGATGATGATGGAGGTGATGTGGAGGGTGGATTTGATGAAGAAGAGGCTTCTTCTGTGCTGGACTTGGCAGTAACGAAGGCTCGAAGGAATTTCTCTCCTTCATCCGTCTCCACCCCAAACGCGAACTGCCATTGTCGCCCGCTCTTGGCCAGGGTGGGGAGATCAATGACGGGTCCATACGGCGTCCTCCCCACCACCACCTCATCCTCATGCTCTCCATCCCACGCGACCAAGATGACCCTCACATCCACGCCATCCGCATCCTCGACATTAATCCCTTCCTGCGCGGCCACAACGGTGATGAGTTTGTAGATTCCCGCCAGCAGAGATTGTGTTTGATGATAGAGACTCGCTCGGGACTTTTGATGATGACCGACGAGGTGGGGACATGCCAGGCCAATTTCCAGGACTGCGGCTTGCGAGGCACATTCGGGCGAGTGGAGGGCGACTTCTTGGAGCACTTGGATAATGGTGCTGCTGTAGGCGGATTTGAGCGAGGCGTGGGTGGGATTGGAAGGGGCGGGCGGCAGGAGGAGGAGGAAGCGGGGGGGTTGACCCGAGTCGCTTCTTTCGAGCGACATTTTCTTGAAGTTGTTGTTGTTGGAGGTGAGGTGGATGGTCTGCAGGGATCAGGTGTCGGGAAGGATGTCAAGATGGAGCTACCTTACATCTGCCGAGGTGCGGGAGTCGAGGCGAGTCTAGATTGTTGGAAGGGACATGCAGGTTGTATTATCCTCTACTTCCATGGTTTTTAGGGCATTCTACCCTCTCCGTCTCTGGACGTCCATCTTCCATACAATGTTGTAGGTGATGGAGGGGTATGGATGTCTTGTGAGGTGGGGTGGGGACGTCAAGGCTAGAATAGTTTAACGCAGCACGAGCGTGTTTCGGGCAGCCATGGTGCTATTCGTGTCCTCCAATTGGCGTGTTTCATATTGAAACGCTTCTCGGGGTGACAAAGGTCTCAGCTCTTGGGTCAATTCCACCTCGACAACACGGAAGGTTGAAGAGAGGATTGAATTGTCGAACTGTGGAAGGAAAACGAGGCGGGGTAGACGGGAAGCATTCCACCATCCACATTCTAGGTAGATCCACATCCCATCCCATCATCGGGCAGCCATGCCCTTTGGATCCTCCACCTCCCATTCCCGCTCCACCTCGTCCGCATTTTTGTCGGCGGGAGGAGCGCTCGCAGCATTTGCCAGTCCCAATCTCCAGCGCATGTCCGTCGATTTGACCGACCAGAGCAAAGAGAGGGAGCAAAGCAAGCCTTCCACGGAGACCTCGAATCCCGACCCACCACCGCAACCACAGCCAACCCTCCACCCTTCATCCGCCTCGAATCGYAACTCCATGGCCGATCTACCCGCCCAATCGCCGCGACGGCAGCATTCGCACAACGAGCACCTGTCGAATCCCTACACGCCGCAGCAATCCTACCACCATTCCACTCCCTCGGCCCCGCCCACGTTCAACATCCAACAAGCCAGCTCCGCCATCCCCTCCAATCCCACCTCCACCACCGCCCTTCCCGGCGCATTGCAGCCCGGTGGTCCTCCCTCCCATTCCTCCTCGGCGCGTCCCGCAACATCGGGGGGATATTCCGCGCCGTCGACGATCCCCTCGATGGCTCCCCCGCTGCCATCCAATGCACAGCATTATGCCCAAGCACAACAGCAGCAACCGTCGCTTTCCCGCCAAAATACCATTCACCAACACGGACACTCGCTGAGCAGTCCTTCCGGCATGGATGGCACGCAGAAATACATTCCCTTTAATCAAACTCCCACCACCTCCAACCCCAAAGCCTACAACCTTTCCAATGCTCAGACGCCCGTGGGCGCCGGTCCCTCACACTCTCCTCTCAATCTCACCGACATTCGATCAAGAGCCATTTCCGACGCGGGTGAGGGACCGCAGGGAACGGCCTTTTTCAGTTACGCCGACCAACCCATCAACTCAAATTACCTCGCTCCATTCCCCACATACGMCTTCGATTGGTGCAAATGGCCGGTCTTGGGAGGCAGTGGAGCGGGAAAGATGGCCGTGGGAAGTTATTTGGAAGATCCGCACAACTTCATTCAAATCTTGGACACACACATCACTCCGCAAGACGTGACCAGTCCGGGACAGACACCGTATGGCTTGGAATATACAAAGGTGGCCGAGGCGACGTGCGCATATCCCGTGACGAGGATCTTGTGGGAGCCTCCGAGTTCCCAAAAGCAGAGCACCGATCTCCTGGCCACGAGCGGTGATCATCTACGATTGTGGAGTCTGCCGCAAGGCACTCAATCCAACATCACAAGCAACATCAATCGAAGTGCCGCGGCAAACCTACGAGAACCGGCGCCGCAAAAATTACAGCCTCTGGCTCTTCTATCCAACAGCAAAACACCCGAACACACGGCTCCTCTCACCTCCTTGGATTGGAATACCCTCTCACCGAAACTCATCATAACCTCCTCCATCGACACAACGTGCACCATCTGGGACATTCCCACCCTCACCGCCAAAACACAACTCATCGCCCACGACAAAGAAGTCTTCGATGTGCGATTCTGCGCGGGATCCGTCGACGTCTTCGTTTCGTGTGGAGCCGATGGTAGTGTGAGAATGTTCGATCTTCGAAGTTTGGAACACTCCACCATTATTTACGAGCCTGCGGACAAGTCCGACAAATGTACGTCCTCATCACAATCATCGGAAATGTTCCTCACTGACCATCCGCCAGCCGCCTCCCCAACTTCCTCCTCCCCATCAAAGAGTGTACCCCAAACCCTCGCTCCCTCCCCACCTCTCCTCCRCCTAGCAGCTTCCCCACACGACGCTCACTTACTCGCTACCTTCGCCATGGACTCCAACATCATCCGTATTCTCGACGTCCGACAACCCGGCACCGCATTATTGGAACTCTCCGGCCACCAAGGAAACCTCAACTCCATTGAATGGAATCCCAGCCGAAGAGGCATGCTCGCGAGTGGAGGAGATGACAGTCTCGTCCTCGTCTGGGATCTCCTGAATCAAAATCCTCCTCCCGCGGGAGCACAAGCGGGAGATGGTGGCAAGGGACCTTTTGCCAGTTGGAGATGTGAATATGAAGTCGCCAATGTCAGTTGGGCTCCGCAGGGCGAATTGACCAGAGAAGGAGGGGATTGGTTGGGTGTTTGTGCTGGGAGGGGCGTTTGGGGTGTTAAATTGTGATGAGCATCGGTGGTGATGAGAGTGGAAGTCATGAAGAATGAATGGGCTTTTGGGAGGTCTAGCGTGGCGTTTACTTCTCTCTGGATGATGATGAGATGTCGATTTGTCGATACTGTAGGAATTGAATGCAGGCTTGTTCGTTCTACCCAATCAGGTTTGTTGGACTTGTACTGGAGGGTCTGTTTACACGTCGATGAAAGCCGCTTCTTCTTGTTCTTCTTATTCTTCTTCTGGTTCAAACCAGATGCAACCAATACATCTCCACCCCACAAGTCTCATAAATCCCCCGATCCGCCGCCCTCAACGCCACCACAGCACCCACAAGCATGACCACTCTACAAAGCATATACACTCCCGGCGCCAAAATCTGCAGCACCGCCAAACCAGGATTTCGACGCCAATTGGAAATGGAGATTTTTTCGAATTGCATAAAGATTAGCATGGAGAGGATGCTGGCGATGGCGGCTATGCGCCAGAGGTGGGATTCTATGAGGGTCGGGAAAGTCGTGTTCCAGGAGAGGAGGTGCAGGGCTGGGAAGGAGATTCCGAAGAGGCAGGTTAGTGGCCAGAGGATTGGGGAGTGGTAGATTGTGGGGTCCCAGTGGGCGAGGACTTTTTCTTTTCCTTTGGCTTTTCCTGTTTCTATTTCTACGTCTTTTCCGTCGCACTCTTCGTCTTCGCTGATGATGTCATTCTTCGACATGTTGTGCTGCTCATTGTTGTTGCGGTCTTCGAATTCGAATATCCGGGGCGTGAGAGACCAGATTGACCAGAATGATTGCTGTTGCGCTTCGTCAAAGTCGTCGCTGATGCTCATTGCTTGGAATTCTTCAAGTTGAGGTGGGCTCATTGATGGAAGATTGACGACGGTGGCTTTGACAATATCTTTGGGTTTGAGCCACCAGAAAAAGTAGGTCAGGGCAAAGAGAGGAATGTAGCTCAATGTCATGGACTCTAGTGGAGCAAGCGGTAGGTGGTGCACCGCTCTCATGATGGATTGCGCAACGAACCAGGCCACCTGTACCAGAGCAAAGAGCTTCACGGTGCCATCGGCGTTGCTGCGATCTTGGATATCTTCCAAGTTCAATCCCCAAGCTTCATGCTGCTGTTCCCAATCGAGTAGAYCTTCATGGAGAAGCCATTCCAACTGGTTCGGCCAGAGGACTTTCGCTCCATCTGGGGTTCGATAGCGTAGACCCAGCATGCCCACATAGTAGGCTTGGACGGACGTGAGGCCTCCGCCGGTGGAACTCGCGCAGTTTGTGACAACGCGACGGGCCTGGATCCATTCCTGGGCACCCTCCACGGCGATCAGCTCGGGGGCGATGACGGTCTTGAGGCAAAGGGCCATTTTATGAGGAATGTGAAAGATTTGACGGGAGTGAATTCGAGGATGTATGACGACCCACGTGCAAAAGAAGATGGTGAAAAGACATGTTGAGATGAGTTTGAGGGTGCCTCGACCACCTGATTCAGGTGTCCAGCCTACGAGGTGACTGCTGGAGTCTGCATTGGGTGTTGGAGTGCCGTTCGTCATGTAGGTATTGTTCATCTTTCTGGGGGTCTTGCCTTTTTTCGAGGGCAACTGTTTAGTAAATACATGTCGGTGGTAGTGGTCTCCACTGCAATCCAAGTCAGGTCTTCTTGTCTATAATAGGGTACGCGTAGTGCTTCATGCACGCCGTGTGTCTTGAAGCGCCCGCCAATGTCTCATGGTGTCTGAACAGAAGTTGATGTCGATTCAAATTTCAAACTAGAACTTGGAACGACCTTAGCGCCCGGACTATCTTCGGCGGCATTCCCCTGTCTGGCGCCAAACTCTCTTTCCATCACATTGAACGAGGCACACCTTCTTTCCTTCCATGTATAGAGCTTCATTTGTGGTATATGCGTAAATGTATTCCAAACCAGCATGCTCACACGACTTCTCAAATATGCATCGCTTACAGCCGGCTCGGCATGCACTCTCTATCTCTGCCTTCTGGCAGCCCTCACAACGCAGTCCTTCCAAGCTCACATCGTCTATCTGCATGCAGTGCAGATGACATGGTTCAAAGACCTTTCCACCCCCGAACTCTTCGGATTCCTCCACAATCAAGTGACGCCCTTCCTCATACCCTCCCCAAGCAGCGGCCAGAATCTCTACGCCTGGCACATCCTTCCCGTGGATTTATACCACAAGCACGAAACGGAGCTCTCGTCCGAAAAGGCGGGTTTGGCACCGGATATCTCATCACGAAAAGCCTTCCAACTCCTCCGACATGATCCTACAGCTCGCCTCGTAATCCACATGCACGGAGCAGGAGGAACCGTAGCTTCGGGTTTCCGCAYACCAAACTATCGAGCTCTAACCGCAGCTTCCTCCGCAAAAGCACCCCTCCACGTTCTATCCTTCGACTATAGAGGTTTTGGCAAATCTCCCGGCTCCCCCTCGGAACAAGGTCTTATAGCAGACGCAATAGCAATTGTAGAATGGGCTCTCCACGTCGCGAAAATCCCCCCTCATCGAATTGCAATCTTCGGCCAATCGCTCGGAACAGCAGTCAACATGGCCGTGGCAGAACACTATGCTCGACAAAACATACTATTCGCAGGGCACATCCTCGTCGCACCATTTATAGATGTCCCGACTTTGGTCTCTACATACAGTATCGCCGGCACGATCCCCATCCTCGCTCCCGTGGTGAGATTCCCCGCCGTCTTCGATGCTCTCAAGTGCTACATTCGCGATACTTGGTCCACGAAAGATCGCATCGCTGAATACGTGCGTTTGAATGAGGCAAAAGGAGCCAAGTATCGTGTCACAATCATCCATGCTCAAGACGATTACGATATTCCTTGGAGACATACTTCTGTTCTGTTTGAGCACGCTGWAAATTCTACGAAATCGACAAGTGTAGTCGAGGGACTTGAGAGAATTGATCGGGGAGCTGGTGGGAGTGTGGCTGTGATGCGGAGTCGAAATGGTGTGATTAGAGAGGAGATTTTGAAATTTGGCTTGCATGATGTTGTCATGGGTAATCCTGTAGTCACATTGGCTGTGATGCGCTTTTTTGACGGCGATGAAGAATAGAACTGTATGTAGAATTTCCAAGAGCTGGGAGTGGTGGGCGAATAATCCACGGCCAACGAGCGTCGGTTGGGAAATATGGGRGCCGAGGATAGAGATAGATATTGTTTGCGCACTGCACAAATAGAATGATTACGAAAGACATGAATTCTGCAAAGCCACTGATTTGTAAAGTATACATATCCCGGCGCAAAGCTTGGAAGGAATCTACGCATCTCGTACATTCGCCTCTTCAACAAAGCCATGATTTCAGCTTTTCGATGAGCTCTCCCGCTTCTAGACGACGCTAGACGTCCAGAACAGCGCCTCCCGTCGTGTAGAAGGGTCCACCGCCACCTCCACGGGCCTGATCTCCACCTCCACGACCACCTCTACCACCACGACCTCCACGTCCTCCAGCAGGATTGAAAGTAGCCTCTGTGGGCTGCAACGGGTCACCACCATCGTCATCCTCATCCCAACCCGTACAATCCTCCTTGGCCTTCTCCTTGGCGGCCTCGACCAAAGTCTCAGTCTTCTCCTCCAACTTCTTCTCCACCACATCCTTCTCGCCGCGGGTTGCGGCAGACTTGACGCAARTGGCGAGCATGGCCTGGATCGTGTAGACGGCATCATTGCCGGCGTTGTGAAGGTTCCACCCAGTGAGGTCGAAGTCGTAGAGAATGCTTCCCAAAGAGCGGGCATTCGGATCTTTGGAGTAGGCCCGATACATGCCGACTGTGTCGACTGACTCCTTGATGCTGGCGCGGTTCAGAACGGAGAACCCGAGCTGATGACAGTAGTTAATGTCTTGACCCAGATCGTGACCAACGAGGACGATGTTTCTCTCCTCTGTAGGTACGTCGATGACGTCCTTCTGATTGAAGGGCTGCTTGAAGCAGCTTGCCAGGACGGAGCCGAGTCGGTCTTTCGGGACAAATTCGCTGTCCCCGAATTCAAATGCTGCTGGGCAGCCTTGGATGTATTGATGGTTCATAAGATACTTGTACCTGTGAAAGTCATGTGTTAGCAGATGTTACTCACTTTGATTCCAGACCTCAACTTACTCGTCAACGCGGATGTGCCGACCGCGGATGGACTTGTGCCATTCTTTTCCAACTTCACCAGGAGCGACGCCCTTCAAATCACGAGTGTCAAGAGTGGCAATGCCAATCTCAGTCACCATTCGAGGTGGGCTCTCGTATGCCTCGAGGTCGATGGCGATGAAAATGGCGTCCATGTCGAAAGCATGTGGCGCTGGTTGGGTGACATCAATAGCCTCGCTGATGGTCAAGGTAGAAATGTCTGGCATCAGCGATGGCTCGCTCTTTGGGAGCAGCCCCAAGTACCGCTGAGCCCGAAAACCATGTCGAACCATGTCCTGTCGCTGGACGATGGCGTGCTGGAAAGTCTGCACCTTTCCATTCTTCTTCTTGGCCTTGCTGATCGCGTTCGCTGCGTCAACTTTGGCCTTGAAGGCCTCGACGCTGCGATCTTTTGGTGAGCCCGAAGGCAGCTTCATGTGCGTCTCCATCGAAAGCCTGTCGATCCAAGATCGATAGTGCGCTCGAGATTCGCAGCAGCACAACCAGCGTGGCCGAAGGTCTTGACGAAGGTCTTCAAAGTCAATGACAAAGCCGCCTTGATAATCCTTGTCGGTGATCTTGACTTTTGCTTCTGGAAATGCCTCGTTGATTTCGTCGAAGAGGACTTGAAGTTGGTGTTCCGGTACAAACGTGATGACTCCACAGTAGTYCGAAGCGACGTAGTAGCTAGAAAATGTTTGTGTCAGAGAAGAAGAATTTGCGAAGAAAATAAATAACTTACAGGTCCCAATCACGAGCGTAAATCTTATCTGCGTCAAAAAACACAGATGCAAGTGGTTGTAGCAGTTCCTTCGGAGCGAACGTGTAACACCACTTCGTAAGAGCGACGAAAGGGACAAAGTTGATCCCAAATGGTGCCGGTTGGCCCTTGCGGCTGTCGAAAGCAATGTCTTGGCCTGTGAAAGATGCCATCGGGGTTGGTCTGTTGAAATTCTTGTTCGGCGCGTTAGCACGAGCAAGCTGCTTCGCACGAGTCGCCTCCTCGTTGCGGTTGCTGTGATCGTAAAGAGCATCTAGATAGCGGTCCCTGGCGGCTCTTCGCGCCATACCGCGTGGCGTTGTTGGCTCTTCCCAATCATCGTCGTCGGAGTCGGAGTCGGACTCTGGGGGTGGAGTTGCGGGTCGGAGAAGCGCTGCAGCAGCAGCAGCTTCTGCGACGGGGTCTGGGCGGAGAACAAGCTTCAGAAGTGCGATGCGCTTTTCCAAGTTGAAGTCCGGCTGGAACGGGGTGTACTTCACGGTCTCAGGCTCCGTGTTGGAAGACATGTTGAAGGGTTGAATGGTGGATGTGGTGGCGGGCGTGGTTGGTGTGTTGTTGTGGAGGGGAAGTGGATGTGGAAGTGGATGTCTGATGGAAGGAAGAATGAAGGAAGGAGCTGGAGTTTTATGGTGAAGAGCTGGAGCAGATTGGGGCCACTAAAGCTCCCCGCATTCGCGTTGAGTGAATATAATGAACATGTGCATGGGAAGAAGCTTCTGATGGCTCCTGATGGCTCCTGATGGCTTTCTATGTGGTAGAAGTGGTGTGTGCTGGTCGACTTACGCGGAAGGTTGTTGTGGTTGCAGGAACAAAGGCAGATGTCAGTCGCTCGCAGATTCGACTAGTCGCATGTTCCTTCTGTCGCAGATCTTGCGATGATTGAGATGGAAGGCAAGCACGCAGTGAATGAAGAAAGGGAGGGCGGCGGGATGAGCTGAGGTCTGTCTTGCTTTTCGAGATTGACGGTAACAATCATTATCGCTTCCGTTATCAATACAAATTGAGACTAGCGCCCGACATCCCTACTTTACTTGACACGTCCACCGCATCAATCAACTTCCATCAACATGATGAGAGCGGATTCATGATGGAGTCCGGGTCCAGCAGCGCGATCAAAACATCGCCTGAGTCGAAGGAGGCTCCACCAGAGCGGCCGGCCGCGGTATGGACCCGACGCGTCATAATAGCGGCATTTTGGGCCGTCGCCCTGTTCTTGGGTTTGCCGCATTGGACATGGACCACCTCACTACATCGGTCAACATTGCCATTGGAGGCTATGAGTTCGTGGGCGGAGGGACAGGTCTGTTGTTGTATATTCTACGTGGCGTTATTGGAGTACTAATGAGTTACAGGCCTGCCAACTACAATATCCTTTACACATTTCCTTGCAAAGCACAGATTTGCCCAGAGATCAGCTTGAGGATTTGACCAGACAGACAGAATCGGTGCTCAATAATTGGCAAACACTCCCGCTGCACAGATACATCTTATCCGCGGGCGGTGCAAATGTGTCAGACAGCGCATTGGTCGTACAGCTGGAAACATCAGACATCCAGGATTCAAAAGCAACATTGAGACCGTGGGGATCAATCCTGGATGTTCAACATGGTCTCCGAACGCCCGAAGAAACGAAAAGCGCGGCACTTTTCATTGCAACCGAGATGATCAAGCTTTTCGAGGATGAGAGGGCCTCACTATTTCGCCTATTGAAGGATAGCGCATTCTCGCAAGGCATTGAGTCAAATCCCCTCAGTCCGGAGAGAATTGCCAGTCTGGACGGACGAACTACTCGAGCTTTCAAGTATGCCTCATCGTATCATCTCACATTCTCCCTCTTCACGCCTGCAGCTTCCCCTTCTGCGTGGGAGATTGACGAAGCCTTGGAGAGATACATCTCCCCTCTACTAGCACCACTATCTTCAATCAGCAGCTTCACCATCGACACTCAAGTGCAGCTCTATGCGGCTTTCAGCCCATCTATCGCGGGCCCAGTCTTCAAGGCAGAGCAGAATAAATGGACGCTTCACTATGGGGATCTCACAGGATTCGTCAACGCAGCGGAGTGGCCTTTGAGTCCGGGAATTGGATCTGGACCGACGATCAATTTCGTGCTCTACGTCCCTTCTCCGGATCAGAGACCTCTCGTGATTGAGGAGAATGAGGGTACGAGCTGGATCATCCCTCAATGGGGTGGCGTGCAGATTCTCAATCCTATGGGAGACAGCACTAGTGGTTTGACGGAAGAGGACCTACGACCGGTTATGCACACATTTGCGGACCAACTGGCGGCACTTTTGGGTGTGCCTCCAACACCAGCCTCACTTTCACTTCGAATTGCAAGTCTGTTTCGAGAGCGAGCAACAACTCTAGTTCTATCAGCTTCATCCACTTTAGGCGCATTGTCTCGTCTCAGCTTGAAGCTCACCTCCATCGCAATCCCAGATTCAGTGGCGAAATCCGTGGATGAGACTTTGCACCGACTGGAGAAAGCCTGCGGTGCTTTGCAGGAAGGAAAGTTCCAAAGTGCTCTTGAGCACGCTCGTGTTGCCGAAGCTGAGGTTGAGAAGGCGTTCTTTGAGCCTTCTATGGTCGGACAGGTTTACTTTCCTGAAGAGCACAAGGTGGCGGTCTATGTGCCACTCCTCGGTCCAATGGCTGTGCCACTCATCATGTCCGCTCTGAAGGAACTCAAAAAGCTTCGTGAGAAGAAACAGAAAGGAGCTTGATGTTTTGAACTGGTCTGCAACAATCAACTGGGAGCTGGCCAAATTGGGAGCAGCCAACGACCTCCGGGCCCTATTACACAAGTCACAGACCGCCACTACATTTTGGGAGAACTGGACACTTGTGTTCATGACAGAGTGGAGCGACCTTGAGTATTGAGCGGGCATTTAGACATACCTTGCTCGGAGCACTGTTGGAGGGACCTGAGACTACAAACCTTTATTCAGCAAAGACTTGGAATGAGACGAAAGTGGAGTATCTGACATGCCATGAACAGCTTTGAAGGCTTCTAGCTCCTCACGAGCCGACAGAATGAACGAACAGTATCGAATTCTCTGCCGTCTTTAGAAGCGTTCGCCATGCATCGGGTAGGCTCTCATGCTTCAGGCATCACAAGCTGAGACGGTGCAAAGGCAAATCAAAAGTCATCCTTATCTCCTGCTGAAATTGCGATCGCAAACATGAGAGCTTGTACATCTTGCCCCCAGTTTCATATTCCGTATCCCCAAAATAAAGAAACGTAAACAAGTCATCGAGCAGAAGACATTTGAGTTTATATGCTGGCAGTATGAAATCATCCCATTGGACAAGCATCAAACGGGCGGTTTTCGGGCTAGTGTGGTTCTCTCACCGCACCTCAACTATACAATACCCCGTCCAGATTATGTTCCACTTACAGTTGTTCATTCTTTGCAGGTTCCACGACGATTTAACATCCAAAAATGACAGTCCCTGCCCTCGATCAGCTGCCTTTCACCCTCCAGAATCTACCCTATGGAATCATCTCCACAAATGAGGAGCCATCACCACGCTGTGCTGTTGCCATTGGCAAGCACGCGATTGACCTGGTGAAGTACGCGAAGCAGGGGAGACTTGGTAGTATCGTCTCCGATGTCGATTTTGAGCGGATCTTCGATCAGGTACGTCTTGTTCACCACATTCCGAAGCAGTCAATAGCTCATGATGATCTTCCAGCCATCTTTGARTGCATTTGCTGCTCTCCCATGGTCGACAAGAAAGGACGTCCGCCACCAAATCCAAGCCGATCTGAAAGACGGCAAGATCGAGGAATCCTGTTTGACACTACTCAGTGATGTATTGCCACACCTCCCAATGACCATGAGCGGTTTCTCAGACTTCTACACCTCGCTCGATCATTGCAAGAATTGGTCCGTATCGCTTTCAGATCACTGAAGATTCCGACGACCTGACTCTCAATACACAGCTCCGGAGCTCTAACATCAGCCAACATCCCCAAAAACTGGTTCCACGCCCCCTCAGTCTACAACTCCCGCGTCTCATCCGTCCTCCCAACCCCAAGTACAATCCACCGTCCCAAAAACGTAGCCTGGAGCTCCGGTATGGATTCCGAACCCATTTACGGACCCAGCCGTAAACTAGATTTCGAATTGGAAATGGGCTTCTTCCTCTCCAAACCAATCCCCTACGGCGACACAATGTCGATCGAAAACGCGAAAGAGCACATCTTCGGATTCGTAATGCTAAACGATTGGAGTGCTCGTGACCACCAGATGTTTGAAATGCGTCCTTTGGGTCCTTTTCATAGTAAAGGTTTCGGGACGACGATCAGTAATTGGATTGTGCCGATTGAGGCTCTGGGGACTTTTGGTTGTGAAACTCATTTAGTACAGGATCCCAAACCTTTTGATCATCTGACTTGGCCTGAAAAAGGGAGTGCGGCACTGGACATTAAGCTACGTGTCAAACTTGTTAGGAATGGTGTGGAGAGCGTGTTGGCAACTAGTAATCTCAAATATTTGTATTGGACTCCATATCAACAATTGACGCWCCACGCAGCGAGTGGGTGTGGTATGGAGACTGGAGATTTGATTGGGACGGGCACGATTTCTGGGAGTGGGAAGRATGAGAATGGAGCGATGAATGAGTTGGGATGTCTTTATGAGGCGGAACGGACGCAGACTGCTGTTCTTCCTCAAGGTGGCGGGGGAGTTTACCAAGCGGGATACTTGGAAGATGGGGACGAGATTGTTCTCGAGGGGTGGTGTGAGGATGGGGATGGTAAAGCTGTGTTGGGGTTCGGGGAGTGTCGTGGAAGGATCATTCCTCCGAAATAGATCAACTGCTGCTTGATGCATATGCTATTGACGCCCTCGGGATGGTAGTCAGACTAGCCGTTACTAATGTTCTAGAATGTGGATGAGTCTAATTAGGTTGTCAAGTTCACTCTCGCCTTAAGCTTATAGAAGTGACAATCTCTTCTTTAGATCCGCGTATGCCTATATACTATCCTTGCCTTGGATCTATCGGTCGAATGTAGCTAATAGCCTTAATATACTTCGACTTCTACTACGACGTATCCTAAAGTGTATTCTACATTAGCCTTGAAAGCAAGCATTGCTAATGTTTCTTARGACCATGAACTTTCTTCCTACTTAGAATCGCAAGGTTTCGCTGGATCTGTTATAACAAGCTATCWTGAGTTATCATGTAATACCGCCCGGGAGAAAGCTTTGCACGAGGACAGGAAGCCAAATGCATGGCAACAGTTGAATTCAACATTCCGATGAGGATTGCCTGGATTACTTGTGTTGCATCCGTCTCGCAGCAAGATGGGATCGAAGCCTCGTGCCTGCGCATCAATCAAAGTCGAAAGCACGCACTGGTCTGTGTTCATTCCGGTGAACAACAACGTACGTATTCCTCTTTYGACGAGGTACTTGGTGCATCCAGAGTTCTCGTCCCAAAGTCCGGAATTTCGATTCTTGTGGACAACCACGTCTGGCAAAGAGCCTGATTGTCCATCGTCGAAGGCCGAGAGAAATGGACCATACAGGGATGCGTTCCAGCTGCCTTTCATGAGCGCTCTTCCAGCTTCTACGGTCGAGCCGTCGTCCACAACAATGGCTCCGATATCGGCACCTAGACCCAAGATCTGACGCTCACCGCACGAACTGAAATCGCCGAAGACCGGTGGACTGAGCCTTCCCTCTGCGATGTTGCTCTCTACACTCTCGTCGTTTGCTTCCCAGCCAAAGGCCCGGAGTGGTCCTGGCGGCATCGTTTCGAGATCCTCATTCGTGAGACCCCAATTCAACCATACCACCTGAATGCCGGTCTCTCGAGCCTTCGGAACAGCATATTCCAGAATCGCATGCTCTGCTCCAAGGCCATGGACATGCGGGTTGCCAGTGAGCGCTGTGCAAAGGGAGAAGTTCTGCATGTCAATCACCAGCAAGGCAGTTTTCCGCGGGTCCATGGTTACAAAAGACAATTCACATTGCAGTTCGAGACGTTTCTCGCAGGGTTTCGTATCGAGACTACGAGTGCGAGTGAGATCCCAGCCGTTCTCTTTCGACCAAGCCCAGAAGTTGTCTCGAGAGCCCACTTGAGCTCGGATTGTCTCGCGTTCTGCTCTTGACGAGTTTGCCATTGTTCTGCAGAGGGAATGGCTGGCGCGGCAAGATCTGAAACTCCCAACGAGCACAAGATCCAAGTGTTGTACGAGCCATCGTGGTGTCTTGAGAAGGCATATCTAAGATACGAACGGTCTCACGCCTTTGACTCCACTTTGATGGACGAGATCTGGTGCCACAACTGGGGCCAGAAGAGTAGCCAATGGCAAGCCAGTGGTGCAAGCCAGTCTGCACGCCAATCCGCAAGCACGGGACTGTGGCGAGTCACGACCGGTGAGGAGTGGATTGGCCAATCGTCGAGTGTCCTAGATGATGTGGAGAATAGAATAGAATAGGTAGGTACAGGATGGGCTAGATGAGTTCATGTGCGCCCAACACATCCCAGCCACCGATTGGTCGTCGGGAGATTCCCAGCATACTAAATTCAGCTCGTGTGATAGGTAAGCGCACATGTACATATAGAGTAGGTGGCACACCAGACGCGGCTTGCGGGTTGTGAAAGCCACAGCAAACCGCAAGGATGTTCGAAGCGACAAGGCTCGACCCCGCCTGAATAATGAGCCTAGGTAGACCAACCTCCCAACGACATGATCACCAGCATAATCTCCGGCGCAATACTTGTACTTTGCGTGCTCGGATACCTCCTGCCATCGTCGACCACGTTTGGATCACCGAAGATGAAGGGCGAAGCAGGTTCGTGTCCGAAGAGTCCACCAGAGAACTTTTCTGACTTTACCAGCATTCTCCAATCTACCAGCCTTGTTGAATCTTAGCATCACAAGCGCTTCAAGAAGCCTTCACTCAGGCGAATTCACTTCGGTGGAACTTGTCAAGGCATATCTTGCGAGAATAGAAGAAGCCTCGCACTTCAAAGCAGTTCTACAGGTCAATCCAGACGTGCTGCAGGAAGCCCAAACACTTGACCTCGAGCGATTACGGACTGGGGCGCGAGGGTCGGGTCGTCCAACAACTCCGAGTCACAATGTGTAGCTGACATTACCAGGCCACTCCACGGAGTGCCCATTCTTGTCAAGGACAACATAGCCACTAAAGATCGGCTTGACGCTTCGGCCGGGTCGTTTGCTCTCCTCGGCGCAAAACCTGCGCACGAGTCCTCGCTGGTTGCTAGATTGAGAGCAAGTGGTGTTCTGATACTGGGGAAAACCAATCTGTCCGAGTGGGCGAACTTCAGAGGACTCGACATCACAGGTGGCTGGAGCCCTCGCGGTGGCCAGACATTGGGCGCCTACCATGCCAATGCCACTCCTGATGGAAGTAGCGCCGGCTCTGCAGTAGCGACTGCTTTGGKACTGTGTACCGCTGCGCTCGGTACAGAGGTACGCGATATTACTTCTGGCGGGTTCGAGAGCATGCTGATGGTGGGAATAGACTACTGGCRGCATCGTGGGTCCTGCCGAAAAGAACAACGTCGTTGGTTTCAAGCCCACGCGAGCTTTGGTTGCCAACGACGGCACCATTCCCATTTCCAGACGCCAGGATGTCATCGGTACCCTCAGTCAAACAGTGAAGGACGCCGCATATCTACTGAGCCACATGGCAGGCCGGAGTGACTTGGACGAGCGCACCTGGCAGATCCCATTCGATAAGATACCTGATTACACAACCTTCTGTACAGGGACTGATCTGACGGGTATTACCATTGGGGTACCTCGTAATGCTATTCCACCTGACGAACAAAAACCTGAAATCATGTCCTCGTTTGAGGCTGCCCTGGCCATGTTCGAATCTGCCGGAGCGAAGGTCGTGGATAATGCAAACTTCCCAGCAGGCGAAGAGTTTCAGAAGCTGGACCAGCAAGTTAAAGGGGTCGTGCGCTCGTCCGAGTTTCGTCGAGACATGGCCCATTATTTAGACACATTGGCTGATAATCCCAATGACTTGCACTCCGTGGAAGACCTTATTCAGTTTACCAAAACTCACCCGGCCGAAGACTTCCCGCGCTGTGACATTGGTAAATTCCTCTGGACACAGGAAAAGGATGTTGACGTCGGGAGCGACAAGTACGCAGGGATGGTAAAAGACGAGCTGTTCTATGGTGGCGAGGGTGGCATCCTYGGTGCGATGACAAAGTTCCACCTGGACGTGCTTGTGGTGCCTTCCGAATTCGGCTATGCCAACGATCTGGCAGCCAAAATGGGATTCCCCGTCATTTCCGTGCCTTTGGGTTTTTGGCCGGAAGGCACGCCGATCGAGATGGAGGATGATCTGGTGGTCAAGGAAGCCGCCCATCTCAGCAAGAATTTGCAATGCTCACGCCTGGACTGTCGAAGCTGAAAGATTTCACCCATGTCTGGATGAAGCAATGGTTACTTGATACTTCCATATTCTGGGGCCTGGTGGGCCTGACAATCAAAGTATGTTCCTCTCACGATTCTTGTACGTGCATCGCATGCTATACTAAGGTGTCTGGTGTGGAAGCTCGCGCAAGATAATAATGCAGCCGCGATCCGTATCAGTGCCATGCTTCGTGAGCTGTGCCACAAGGTATCGGAGTTCAACGAAAACTGCACTGAATCGCAGCAATTGACCTCTGAGACCAAAGAACTCTGCGTGGAAACTGCACTGTCTCTTCTTACCTTCATCACACGCACTGTTGCATTCTTGCGAAGTGATGTCGAGTACACCACTCCTGGTAAATGACCCATTGGAATCAGTAATGGAGACCTCTGACCCATAACAGGCGACAAACTCGAAAAGGAATGGCAACCTCTTGCGGTTGACTATTATGCCACCTTGCGTGCTCTCGATGGATACATTGTTCGCGCGGACAAACAAGCCAAGCTCCGAAATCAATCACTTCAGTCAGTGAGCCAGTCGTCATCGACGTCGTTGACCCTACCGCAACCTCCGCCCGATGATGAAGCTAAACTCCCGTGCATCATCTTGCCGACCATAAGAACTTCACGTTTCTTTAACCGCGACGACGTCCTCATAAAAATCGAAGCCTGGTACGCTCAGGCGGATCTACGACAGACATTCCGGTCTCTCGCCGTACATGGTCTTGGAGGCCTTGGTAAAACATCGGTCGCCCTCAAGTTCTGCGAAGCAAAGCTCCGCAGAAATGAGCTTGATGCACTGTTCTGGGTGCACGCTGAAACGGCGGTATCTATTCAACAAAGCTTCACAGACATTGCCATGCGCCTGAAGCTTCCCGATGCACGCCGTGGCGATCACGAAGAAAATCGGGCTCTGGTTCTCAGCTGGCTGCAAACCACTCGTGGGTACTCGCCATCTCTCTCTCTCGTCGTGTACAAGCTGACGCAGACAAAGAATGTCGGTGGCTCATCATTTACGACAACGCCGAAGATGTCGACCTAATAACTAGCTTCTGGCCTGCTACGAGCCGTGGTCAGGCATTAATAACCACTCGGAACCATACTTTTGCTTTTGAGCCCGYCGATGGTGGCTTAGAGCTGGCTACATGGGACGACGCCACTGGCTCCAAATTCCTCCTTCATTTGCTTTCGACCAACATCGCCAAGGATCTCGAAGCTGAAGAAGCTACATCCGCACAAGAGCTCTCGACCAAGCTGAGTGGACATGCACTAGCAATATCGACCATGGCAGGCCTGATACACCGGAAAGCGTGGTCTATCGCCGAGTTTCTGAAGATATACAATCAGCRACCCGGCGATATCCACGGCATCTCTGGAAACAGCCCCATTAACGCGGTGTGGGACTTGTCGTTCAAGTCTCTCGATGCCAATAGCAAAGCAATTCTGGGCGTACTTTGCTACTTCGCACCAGATAGCATCCCCCAGTCGCTGTTCGAAGAGTCGGATGCCAAAATTTCACTTCCGGATTCTCTTGCCTTTTGCGCGGACTACCTCAGGTATCTTCGAAAGAAAGCTCTATTGTTTATCAATACTGACCTGGGTTAGATTTTCCGATGTCTTCGACAATCTTCTCACTCTTGCCTTGATTAAGAGAGATAAGACGTCGCGAACGTTCTCTCTGCACCGTCTTGTCCAGACATCATTCAAGTACTCTATGACACCAGAACAGAGACAAGAGTGCTTCAACGACGCGGCCATCTTGGTTTCACGAGTATATCCTCGACGTGGCAGTATGGGATCAAGTAACCTGTATCTGATGTGGGAGCGATGCAGCTTCTATCTGCAGCATGTACTGTCTCTTCGGGACTGTTTCAAGGAAGAGAGGAAAACAAACTCTAGCTTCACCGCACCACAGACATATTGTGACCTCAATAACGCATGCCAGCGGTGAGTCTTCCCACCGGTACGTCAACAGTACACTAACAAGCTGCAGTTACTTGCTCGAAATATGTTCATACAAGGATCTTGGTGAGCTCATCGAGGTGAACACCGCGGCCTTGAAGTCTCTGCCAGAAGTGGATCAGACAGTCGGCTTACAGGGGTCACTGACCTCTCATACTGGTCAGCTACACTGCCATCTCGGGAGGGCCAAGGAGGGCGTCGAATGGCTCAAGAAGTCGTATGACATTCGAGCGCAAGATGTCCCTTTCAACCATATCGAGTCTTCCTGGGCGGCCGAGAATGCTGCTCTTGGACTAGCAACCATCAACGACTTTCCCGCAGCTATCGAATGGCACGAAAAATCTTACAGGCACTGGCTGGACTGGCATAAGCTGCACGGCGCTGCTGACGATGAGTTCGACAGAGGAGCGCAGGGGACCGCATGCTTGTGGGCTGGTGACTTGCCTCAAGCCCGAATCTTTCTGATGGATGCACTGCGACAAGTCGAAGCAACGCAACCCTATCAGTGGGCCGATGCGGCACTGTAAGTAGTTGTCCCGAGCAAGAGTATTCTCATCCGCGCTGATATAGCAAAGCATCTATTTTGCCCTTGGCAATCTCAAACATCGAGAGCGAGCATACGATGCTGCTGAGACCCACTTCATGGAGGCACAGAATGCATGGTCCAAAGGTGATCAGTTTCGTACCGCACCCTTTAACGCAGCTTGCATGTACAAGATGGGGTGCAGTGCTCTGGGTCAGGGCAAGCTCGAGGCAGCCATGTGGGTTGCCTGTTAATTGAATCCTTCGCGCGCACTTCGCTGACCTATTTCAGAAAACACCTGCGAGATGCTAGAGCCGTGACCCAAATGCGTCAGGACATTCTCGTCGCTGAGCACGCTYGAACGCTGTTCATGCTCTCGGAAGCATTGGAGCAGGATCCTAGATCGCAAGCTGAGGCGCCGGACTTGCGCGAGGAAGCAGAGAGAATTCTGCGGCTGCACTACCCACAGGTAGACAAGGCGGATCATGCGAGTACATATGATGACCTCGTGTTCATTGAGTGGAGGTGATGGCGCAATTTAAATGACTTATGAACTTCTCAGAACAGTCGTAAATCTCGTTGCTCATTGTCTCTGCCAATTTGTTCCCTTCACAACAATAACACTTTCTAAATAGTTGGCCTAGCATGCAGAGCCTGACAGCCTGCCCGATCACTCCTTTGAGACGGTGGTGGTAGCATCAGGTGCAACGAGGCCAGACAAATCGACATTGTGGGCTTTCTGTGGGAGACTGCCTTGCTTGCCACGACCAGCTAGAGATACTGGACGTGCGAGGGGATCATTCGCCGATTTGACAGGCTTGTACCACGTCTGCCATGGCTGGTTGGGCTTCGATGTTGACGGCATCGTCTTGGTAGTGTTGTCGAACTTGGCTGCACACTGGTCAGTGTATTCCAGGAAATAGCGCAGTTGCTTACTGACTTTGAAAATGATGATGCGCGTGGTGTGAAAGCGTTTTGTTGCGATGATGGGAAAGTAGAGGCAAGGAGAAAGGGGGTTGGGGGACAGCCTCGACTGCATGGGAAGGGGTTGCCACATGACTAAGATGGGCTGTTCCAACCCCTCCTGTCACTCTTGCCTGACCCCATGCACGATACAATTGAGGCGATCATGCATGTTGGAGGGCTGATCAACATGTGGATAAAGTCAACCACGAGTGCATCTGCACCGCGATCGTCCCCTCGGTCCAAACGCGATATGCCGCCGGCGCGGGCGCTATACCCAAGACAGCCTAGTCCCATTTCACTCGAGTACCTTACACTTCACTTTGTCCGATAAGCTCAGAAACGTAGCAATAACAACAGCCGAGAACATTTGTCGAGACTGCAATGCGGCTCCCGCTACCGCTATGGATCTGTGCAACTCACTAGTAGATTGGATTGACAGACTTGCGCGAACATTCGGGCCAAGGGCGCGTAGGGACTGCACGCCAGCTGCAAGCCATGCCTCGAATTCACATATGTGGGGCCACTAGCGTTACACGGCCAGGTAGCGCCGCGATACTGCAAGCCACAGTTCAGACGTCCATTATTCTGTTTGCTGACCATACATAGCGGCCTGCTCGACGAACGCGCGTTAGGTAAGCCATCAGGCTGAGGCTCCGCAGCGGGTTTGCACAGCCCTCAGCTCGCAAAGTTGCAAGTTCATCGATCTGCTGCCTGAGAGCGAGGCTATGCTTGCACCATAAAGGCAGGTGGACTACGTCGTCCGCTCTATCGGTCGTTCTGTCGCTGTCACCATCTTGAGAACCGGCAACCAACGACGTCGTCTTGCTGCCTCCGCAGCTCACGGGATCATATACGTAAGCTAGCACCCGAGCTCATGCGGGTCAGATTCCGAACAGGGAGGTCGACTGGAGGGAGAAACACAGGCTCAACCGACCTCGAGATGCAGTCCGCGAACAAAGCTTACAAGGATGCCCGATACACGTCGCATCAACTGAAGGCGCTTCAGGGTCTATTTGGAATGTCGAAAGCTCGACTGGAAAACTGGCCGGGAGCCCGGGCCTACTGCTTGTACTTGGAGAAACGCTTCAAGCCCTTACTGACACCTGGATATGCATGTATATGGGAGTCTGCCGGCCTACCAACTCCAAAGTCAGCCGAGCAATGCTGGGTATGGTTCAGTGCTGTCGCATCCGCCTTGCATGAAACGAAAGACGAAGATAGCAGTATCGCAGATATCTGGAAGTGCATAGAGACCCGTGCTACAAGAGACCCTAAGCCTGAGATCAAGGACATGAGCCCATGTCATACCGCGATTTACTCAGTGCTGTGCTGGTCAAGCATGCTTCTGCAGCCTGATCTGAGATTGCCAGATAGCAAATCTCCCCCCGTCGCATGTACTYCGCGGCAACTGCAGTCCACCGAATATGCCCTTAGGAAAGACTTTGTTAGGAGACCGACGCCGGTCATCTTCCGTAATTTCCAGAGGATCATGCCTGGGACACGTTGGCGGCATCCCATCAAGGAAGAAAGGGATTCAGAGTCTATCGTTCTACATGTGCCAAGCTTGAACTTTGAGTGTCTACAGACTATTGGCAAGATTCGATTGATCTGGGTTGACAATCTTACAAGTCATCTCGATTTTGATGCCTCAAACCGCCAACTGTCTTTGTTCAGATTTCCAAGTTTCTGTGCTTTGAATACMCAGAGAGATGGAGATGTACCCCCCGTACTTTCTGGGTATGTATCGATACTAGCTGGACCGCTTCTCAGCTAACACCGACATTGTTYGTAGTATCGTTCACGCTCTCTATAGCATCGAGACGAAAGGAAACATTACACAGGTTCATCAGGAGATACTGATGTCTTATCGATTATTGTTCGGCCAGACGCGACGGTCGAGACAACAAGCTGCTAAAGAGCTCAAAGCTCTGAAGCAGWGTGGAGAGGACTACGACACATTACTCGAAATGGTTTGTACTCAACGGAATGATAGAAAGCTGCAGAGCCTCCCTGGTAGTATGTGGCCGGTCACTTGCCGAAGCTTTGACGGTACCTTGCAAGAGGAGAGCGCATACAGCTCCCAGGATGACTTTCCATTGTTTGGTCAACGACTTGCAAAGCTTCAGGAGTTTAGCCTCAGGCAACAACCCAGCAAGCTGCGAGATTTGTGGCGAGATCGCAGGAACCCTTTGCAGTGGTACACGTTCTGGGCAGTGTTGGTCGTGGGTGGTCTATCGATTACCCTCGGTTTCCTGCAGCTGATGGTGGGTATCGCTCAGCTGTTCGCGCAGATCTACGCTAGTTGACCCACCACATGCTTGGCGGGTCGGCTGCATGCGATGGGTCTAGAACAGAGTCGCCACGTAGGGCAAAGTGGGCGTGCCGTGTACTCCTGTGCTGTACCCAAGCGATGGGTGGCCGTTAGTGTACTATTCACAGTCCACATCCTGACTTCACCTCGTTCATTCGCATCGTTGGCTCCCTGGTGAGCATGCGCAAGACTTCTACGCCTAGAGGCACCGCTATTATGACCGAACTCCAAGCACCGTTGGTGTACCTGGCTCGCGATGAGGTGTACCTCACTGAGAAGCCGTATTCTGTTGAGTTCGAAATAGATGAAGACGAGGCGGACGGTCGACTACAGACGAACTACAAACTAGAGACTGAGACTGTCAGAGTGCACGCCATGCATGACAGTACGCAGTTCAACCTTGACACCAATGGATTCTGCGTAATCAATGCAAAGACAACGCTGCCTGTAAAGGCTGCCCTCGAGGATCCAGACGCAGTCAAGATGGCTCACATTGAAGAGATTTCGACTCTACTTTACCGCAAGTTTCCAGAGTATCGTAGGCTCGAACACATCGATTTTGTGGCAAGTTCGGAACTGAAGATCACCAAACACACGAGTCCGCTAACGATCAAGCAGATCAGAAAACGACACGAGCAATTTCCATCGGACAGATTCGCAAAGATAGAGCACCAACAACCAGCTATGCTTGCGCATAGTGACTACTCACTAGGAGGTACTGCCATGCAACTTGAAGCCACATTTCCTGGACAAGAACAATACTTTAGTTCTAGAGAGTATGATCTGATCAAGTATGTATGCCTCAAATTACCCCCTGCGATGCCCGCGCTAAGCAATCGATTGAAGTATATGGCGACCTCTGGTAGGCCCGAACGACGACTGGCCATTGGCACTTTGCGATTACACCTCAATCGACCTCGAGAGAGACATCGTCAATGGCGATTTGATCTATGTCGAGAGAATAGGCGAGAACCAAATTTTGCACCACAATAAGCGGCACCGATGGTATTATATCAAGGGACAGCAGCCTGACGATATCATGGTCTTTCGAAACGAAGATTCTACGGGGAAGAGAGCAAGTGCGTTAACAAGCCGAACTCGGTCTCCCAACTCATGTTATCACTAACACTTGCGACAGAGGCCTTTCATTGTGCTTTCAACAATCCAGAGTCCAATGGTACGCCGCGACAAAGCTGTGAGATCCGCTTCGTAGCATTCCGCTGAAGCATCCATGGTGTTGACCACGAATATTGCGTAGCCCTTCCGGTCTTAGACATAACAACCGGAGTCACTGCGCTGATCAGACAAATACATCGTTGAAAAACCCCCCGCACTATTCTCAATGCCCTCTTATACATACTAGTTCTATGTATCTAGATCCTCTAAGACCTCTATCGTGTTTATATACATAAGAGACCATCCTAGCACTCAATCCAACCTCACTGATTTTAGTACTACTCACATCTACAGCTTTGGTACCTCCTCTTAATAATGTCTATAAGCTCTATATAATAGCGGAGCCGCTCCTCCTCTAGTCTTCAAGTCTTACGAACCTCCTTTTCAAAGTCGGGTTTCTTTAAAGAGTATGTCTATAAGACTACATTAGCTTTGCTAGATGTTCTCTAAAGACTATCTTATCGTACGTCGATTACGAAAATAGCGAGACCGAGCGGGCTCTAGGTCCCTAATATAAAGCGCTATATTCTTGCTTTTTAGGTCTCGTTCTATTACTCTGTTTCGATGCTAAAAGTAGCACTATTTAATATTTCTATAGAGATATTACTTCTTCCCTTCGTACTATATCTACTATTTTAGTTTAAATAGCGAATAATTCCTATCGTAATTTATATATTTCTAGTTCGACTAGGACTAACATTAGGGGTAAGACGGGCCCCCTTCCCCTATTTAATATATATAAGGAGGTTCTCGGTAAGCTAGCTATTCGGTAGCGCCTCTTAGCGCCCCCCCCTCGTAATATAGCCGTACCCTCTATAGCTATATTATAATAACTACACGTTATAAAATCATTCTAAGACGGTAATAATTAAGCGAATATTCGGTTTACTAACCTCTAATGTTATATATATTAATAACTTAATAGTATTAATAGTATTTTAATAAAAGTTAATAAAAGTTAGTATTAAAAAGCCTAGCTTTTAGGCCTTTAGAGAGCTCTTAGAACTCTTTAAGTTAAGTCGATTATAGCTATTAGAGCCTATTCCTTATCTACTACCCTTAATTGTTCTTATCTATACTAAGCTACTATCCGTACTAGTATTAAGTTCGTTAAATAAGAGGGTAGTATTACTCTAGTAGGAGCTAAAGCCCCTTCTAAAGTCCTCTAAGAACGGCTTTATATCGTCTATTTCGAGCTATAGGCTAGTTATTAGTAGTGCTATTAAAAGCTAAGGTAGTCGTTCGTTCTATAAAGGAGTTAGTATAGGCTCTTATTACTGCTCTTATAGTAGTACATCTATATTATTACGTAGTAGTAGATTAAGTTAACGAGTATTAAACGGCTCTACTTTATCTACCTTACTATCGCTATCGCTATCGCTATCGCTATCGCTTTTATTAGCCTTATTAGCCTCGTTACTACCGTCCGCCTCTAGACGCTAGTTAATTAAAGCTAGTACTATAGCGAATCTAAGCTCTTTTAGTTAGTTAATTACTATATTATTAAGGATGTCCGCTTAGCGGTATATCCCCTCTTTTATAGACAGCTTATCGTTAAGATCCGTAACGCCCTTATTAATAGTAAATAGCTAAGCTTTATAAGCCTCTAAGGCTGCTACTTTAGCTTGCTTCTACTTTATAAGGTCGTCGTTAATTATAGTAGTAATTTAAATAACTACGTCTAGCGGTTAGTTCGTACCTTCGTATCGATTAGTAAGTACGTCGCGGAAGGATTAAAGGAACGTATTACTAAAAGGCGCAAACTATAACATATAACAATAACTTATAAAGTTATATATCGTGTATTACTTAGACGAGGGAAATAATTTACTATACCTCGCCGAGTAAATAGATAGGACTATAGGCTCTTAATATAGTCTTAGCTAAGAAGGCGATCGATTAATATAGACACTTTAGTAGTAGCGTAAAAATAATAAAGGGCGCAAACTATAATATACAACAATAACTAAGGAAGTCGTACATCGTGTATTACTTAGACGAGGGGAAATAATTTGCTGTACCTCGCCGAGTAAATAGATAGGACTATAGGCTCTTAATACAGTCCTTGCTTATAGGCTAAAAGGCGATCGATTAACGTAGACACTTAGTAGTAGCGTAAAAATAAGTAAAGAAGATTCGATAGTCTATATAAAGTTCGAACAGAAGCTGCTTTTTATAGGCCCTATGTCTATGCTAAGCTACTCCGCGGAGATGTTAAGCGTCCGAGCTATTAATCCTCCCCTACTTAAGTGTCTTATTAATAACACTTAATAGGAACTAAAAGAACAGAAGCAAAAGAAGTAAAATAGAAATAAAAACAACTAGTACTAGCCTATGCAAAAACCGTAAAGTAAACTATTAGAAACCTACTATATGCTATATATCCCTAAGGCTATGCATCTATAGATAGTTCTAATAATAACTACCGATTAAACCGGAGGACTATAGTAACCGAGCTATTTAGTCTCCTCCGCGGTTAACTAGTTCTTCTCCGTAAGAGAAGGAGGGTCCTACTATACCTAGTTAGGAGTAGCTAACTTATTATAGTCTCTACTATTAGCGTAGTAGCTATTTAGTAGGAAATATAGCTTCTTAAGTTCCTTTATCCTCTAGAAGGCGTCGTAGAAATTCTCGGTTACCCGCTTACGGTAACCGGCTATGTATATATTATAGTTACGCTTCATACGCAACTGCTTAATCCTATAGATTTCTAGCTAGACGTCTATACTAGTCTATTTTTGCTAGGCTACTAAGGTATCTAAGATTAGCCTATTACCGGAAAGCTTAACGGCGGCCGGGAACGGGTAGTTAATACTACCGTAGTAGTTTATATAACTAGACGGTAAGCTTAGTCTAGGCATTAGATCGCGATGTACGATAGAGAACTTATCCTATATACCGGCTTCGTTATAGTTAATATAGCCGTCTTCCTAAACACCGTTAAACTAGGGAAGTATAGTACGGCGAACCCTAAGACCGGGATATACGCCGTAAGGGATATATAGGTAGGTAAGTCGAGCTCCTAACTTGTTATATAGCTATAATTCCTATTTTAGACTAAGCTATCGAAGGTCTTCCTTAGAAAGCTTATTCTTATCGATTACTATAATCTTTTAAGACTTATTAATGCTACTACGATCTCTTAACCGAGCGACCTAAAGGTCGATCTTCTCCTGCTTTTATATTCCCTTTATAATAATAGTGTAGTCCTTATCTATCTCGTTATTAAAAGAAACTAAACCTTAGATCTAGCTTCGGTTCTAGTTAGCGGTAATATCGTTAGGATTTAGATCGATATATCTAAATCCTATAGCTAAAAGGTTTAACTCGATACCGCTAGTTGCTCTATATTAGTACTTAGTATAATAGGGATAGGATACTATATAYATCCTCCGATCTTCGCGGGCGAGGCTATAAGCTATCTAGTAATAGATGTCTTAGCGGATTAACTGTTATATTAAAGAGTAGAACTTATTTTAAAGCTAGCTAAGATTCGGCTTTCTACTAATCTAGCGCTAGTACTACCGATAGACCTCTATCTCCTCTATTATAAGGTCGTAGATAGTCGTTACGTTGCCTTCTCGGTCCTTATTACTTAGCTTATCGCACTATACGAATATATCCGGAACGATAATTAAGCCCGTCTTACGAAGCTCCGCAATCTTGTCCTTTAAACCGCTAATATCCTCTAGATACGTAGCCTCTTCCTAAGTAAAGTATAGCCTAGACTAAAAGTCCGTTATTAGAAAGAATCGATACGATCCGAGGTACGCGCGGGCCTTTAAGTAATTATCGGGAAGGACCTTTACTAAGAATATATCTAGGGAAGTTATTATCTACTTATAAAGCTATAGCTTAGTATCGAATTGTTCGTAGACTATTCTTAAGTTCTTAACGCCAAAGGGAGTCGGCTTATTTGTCTTTAGGCCGATAGAACCGAGAAGCTTCTTAAAATAATTTAGGCTAATAGGAAGGCTTAGCGCGCTATCCTTATCTTTAGTTATAACTAGGTAGCTCTCGCTCTATGCTTCTACTAATAATCCGTAGGGCTTAATAATTTTATTAATTACTAGTTAGCTACCGGCTATGTACTTAGTCTTATCTAAGTTATAGATAATATGCGCGGTAGCTAGATCGCGGTATCTTAGATAGAAGGCGTTTAGTATAGAGTAGGTACTTAAGTAGTTGCTTAGATTAATAAAAGTGCTATCGCCTTCGGTACGCGGAATAGGTACCGCGTCGGAGGTAGGCGGATCTAAAAGGCTTAGGTTACCTATCGATATAGAAGATTTATCTTCTAGAAGGAGTACTTAAAGGGCTCCGGTTTCGCTAGGAGATAGAGGCTAGTTAGGGGCGGTAGGAGGTGTGCTATAGCCGTCTAGTATACCGAGTCCTAAGCTATTGCTATTATTAAGCTTAGAGCCGCCTTCGTTTATAATTACCTCTAGAAACTAAATAGAGGAGAGGTCGTAAAACTGCTCGACTCGGGATTAGCCGGCGCTAGTCCCGATTAGGAACTAGCCCCTAGGGGCCGATTAATCTAGGGTGTTTTCCGACTTAATTTAGTTACTATTTTAGCTATCGATTTCGGCCTATAAAATGTCTATAATAAACCGATTCTTAATAACCTTCTTATAGAGGCTTAGCTACGACTTAGTAGCCTTACTATCGAGTTAGACCTAGTCGACGTCGTTTAGAGCCTTATAGACTCTCGATAATATAGTATAATCGCTATTAGTAGGACCGAGACGTTCGCTAGTAGGACTAGAAAGAGTGCCTTAAATATTACGCGCGCGCTAAATTATACACTTAGTAAGTCGAGCCGTACCCGCCTCGATATTATAGTTTATTGCCCTATTAATAAAGGACTTAACATCCTTAATTCGGTTTTAATTGTCTACTACCTAGCTATAGTACGGAAAGTCTTCTAGCTCTATGCCCTAGCGTTACTTTAGTATACTATCTAACTTCTTACGCTCGCCGCGTAGGCTCTTACCGACCTTAATAAGGGCGTAGGCTATAGGCTACTACTCCTTAAGGCTCGAGCCTCTAAGAGCTTATAATATATACTTCTCCTTATCGTAGAAAGACTATATTATCTTCTTAACCCTAGCTTCTATAAAGCTAGTAGCCTTAGTCGTAAACTTCTTAAAGTAGTCTAAGATTTGTCGGAACCCCGCTACCTAGTCTAAAGAGGAGTTAATAGTAAAGCTAGTAGACCTCGATAGTTATGCTCGCTTTCGGTTAATAGACTTACTAGAGGAGCTAAAGTATACATTACTCGCTAGGACGCCCCGATATAATCGCTAATACTACGCTAGATGTTAGGTTAATAATCGTAGAGTATATTCTATTCGGAGGCTACGGTATTAACTTAGCGATGTTAACACTTAATACTCGTATTTCGAGTATAGTAAAGAGGGAGATGTTAAAGGCGGCCGTTCTACAAATTAAGGTCTATATACGAAGTACACCTAGATTTAGTATGTATAAGACGACTACGACGATAACGATTAGAAATACCTACGAGGTAATATTTGCTAAGTTAGAGTAGGGAACGATTAAGGCTTATACGCCGCCCGGTAAGACGGACGTTATACCGTCGGCGCTACTAGAGGCTCGTCGCGTGCGGTTAGAGTTTATAGTATACGACAAACGAGGCTATAACGAACACGATTTCGACTAAGTATGTTGCTTTTTAGAGATTATTACCGCGAAATTGTCTAAGAACGCTACGCTAAAGAGTATAGTAATCGAGGTTCGTAACTATAGCCTACGACGTCTAAATAGGGATACTATTGCTCGCTTATTACGACTACTAGCCCGCCTATAGAAGGTAGAGGTGCTTAGTATACCGCCGCGGACGAAAGCCGTAATAGATAGAGGTTAATAACGGTCGGACTAGGCAATATATAGCGTATAAAGATAAGAAGAGGGTTTAGGTAATAGAGTCGGCTATAGACGTTAGAGCAGCACCTTATAGGCGTTAATCTAATGTTAGTTTATTATATTTAGTATTAATTAGCTATTTCTATAGTATAGTTAAAGCGCCGAGTAATCGTTAAAATGTTATAGTCTATATTTAGTAAGGAACACGCTTATAAGAGGGTAACCGCGCGCTTAGTATGCCGATACGAGGGTATAACAATTATCGCTCCTACGTATTACGACGTTCGGATACGCGGAGTTATAATCCTATAACTTTGGAATTTCTAGGTCTAAAGTTAGCGAGCGATTCGCCGAGTAAGTCGGTTAGTAAGTCGGTTAGTAAGTCGGTTAGTAAGTCGGTTAGTAAGTCCGGTAGTAAGTCCGGTAGTAAGTCTAGTAGTAAGTCCGGTAGAGCCGCCGAATAAGATAGAGAGTAACACTACCTTTACCCTTAATATAAATTAGTATTACGCGGCCGCTATAATCCGCGGCTACCCGTCTATTATCCCTAACTCTTCGGCTCGTCGCCTCTTACGTGTAAGGGCCGTATAAGAGCCCTTATAATAATAGAATTAATAGAGGTAGCTAGATTAACTAACCTTAGAGAAGGGAGTGTAATATAACCTAACTGCTTAGCGTAGGCTTAGCGYATATATAACTCCTACGCATAGCGCACATTTAACCTATAAGAATTAGTCTTATCTCTRATCGAGTAATTACGGGTGTCTAATATATTACTATATCTTTACCCTTATAATTCTAATTCTTCTTCCTCTCTAAGGGTAGCGATCTATTAGATCCTAATAGAATAGCCCCTAGGCGCGCCGCCCGCGAAGCGACTACTCCCGAGTAGCGCTACGAAGAAGAACGCGTCGAAGAACTCCTTAACTATAGAGATATCGAAGAAGTCGCTACCGTAGAGCTTATATAGCCTACTCTAGACGAAGATACGATAGATTACGGAGAAAACGAACGTAATAAGGAAGAGACGGCTAATAAGATAATCTAGCGCCTTAAAGGCGAGAAGTAGGCTCTATAGTAGTAAGAGACGATTCGCTAACTTTAGTTAGAAGTCTAATAAATAAAGCGTAATCGTAACCGCGCCGACGTAGGCGTAGCTACTACTATACCCCGTCGTAGCGTGCCTACGCGCCTCTTATATAAGGAAGATCCGGATACTATAAGTACCTCGAGTTTAAGCGTAGCGTATACGCGTAGCGGAGTAGGCGTAAGACCTAAGATAAAGGATCCTAAACTATTCTTAAGGGATTCTATTAAAGAGGTACGCGAATTCCTACGCTAACTTAAGATAATCTTCGCTAATACTACTACTAGCCTAGAGAGTAACTATAATAAGGTCCTCTATAGCGTTATATAGCTAGGAGGAGACGCCGCGGAGTCGTAGTATAACGAGTACGATATCGAGGCGCTTACGCCGAGCTATACGTAGGAGGATTTCTAATCGTTCGTACGTAATACCGTCGGGGACCCTACGAACCGCGCGCTTAGCGTTACGCTTAAGTACGAAAGGGTTCGATAGAGCTAGGATTAAAYRGTAAARYAATTCGCCCTTAAACTAGAAGTGCTAGAGAGTTAACTAGAYTAYAYRTAAGCGTAGCTCGTACGTTAGTTCCTCGCTAAGCTAAGACTAGCTCTCCGTTAGGAGATTATTAAGTTATACTCTATACCTATAATAAGGGTAGAGATAATAGCGCTAGTAAGGCGCATTAAAGCAGCCGATAAGGGTACGAGCGTATAGCTTACGGGTACTAAGCGCGGTAATTATAAGTCTTAGGACTATAACCGTAGTAGTAGCAGACT